>NC_029792.2:123048563-123067703 GCF_000816755.2 Arachis ipaensis
TTTAAATATATTTTCTTTCTCATTTTATATTTCAGATTAGTAATGTAATTATTAAAAAAAATGTATTTAAAAAAAAGAAAAAGAAATATTAAAACATCACTATTTAAAAAAAAAAGAAAAATACGTGAAAAAAAGAAAAACGAAAAATTGAAAAATTAAAATATCACTATTAGAAAAAAACTGTTAATATGCGTATGAATGGAGTCGGAATTGAGGAATATATATAGATATAAAAAATAAAAAATTATTGCACGATTATAGAATAAAAAATAATCATATATATAAAACGAAATAATTATAACAAAAAATAATTAATATATATGATTTAGATATTTTTAATAACCGGTAACATAGAGTTTAACAAAATATAATTCACATATTTTTTTTAATTTATGTATATGTATAGAATTATTTATGTATGACTTACATAGAAATGGTTCTCATGGATGATAAGGTAAGTTAATTATTTTCCATTATTCTTTCAAGTGATGCTAGGTCCAATTTATAAATATTTTTTGTTCATATTTTAAATTTATTTGATAAGTAAACCCTTGCACGCGAACAAAGACAGTGCGATTTTATAGATTTATAAGTACTAATAGTCTTTATATTTAATTTGTTTTATAGTATGATAATAACTAATATATTTATTGGTGGATTTAACTATTACTATATTATTTATGATCACATTCAGTATATATCTCTGATTTATTGAAAAAAATATATTATTAAAACCGATTAATAACTATTTTAGAATTAATCCGATTAACACTAAATAAAAAAAAACAATACATAACATGTTACTTTTTTAAATTATTATAATTCAAATTAATTTTAAAAAAATAATTTAAAATTATAATTTCAATCTTAATTCTTATCACGTGCATAGCATATGGATAATTATACTTGTTAACAACAAAAATACAGCTGCAAGTCCCGGAATAAAATCATTTTCAATTTAAATTTGAATCAAAATCCTGCCCAGTTGCTTCTTTATTTGAGAATTGCCAGATGTCCAACTTTAAGAGCAAATACTTATCAAACACACACAGTTCTATGTGTCGAATATAGAACGCTCCACTTGTCACTCACAGACCACTCTACTACTCTCCTATTATATATTAATAGATAATAAATATTATATCTTAATAGATAAATTTCTCATCTTACTTCTATATCTAAATTTTTTAGCCTCCATTTTATTGTGAACAAAACCTTGGCTTAGTTTGATTTTGTTGCAAAACCAAATCAAATCTTCAACTTGAGCTTAAGCAATAAATGAATGGAAAAGGAAAAAGGGCATCTGTGTCTCTTTGACACACAGCAAGAATACACGGATAGAATTATGACACCTGTCTGGCTGTCTCTACTATTTTTACACTTTCAAAACTAAAAAATTGAATATAAAATAATTTGGTTATAAATTCTATTTTCAAAAGAGGTTAATTAAATTATTTATTCAAATAGACTCTTAGACTAGTTTGGAAGTTAATTTTTTATATATACGTATTTCAGTTGATATATAAACGTAAAAGCAAAGATACATTTTATCGGTACTTTTAAATATTTAAAACTAAAATAAAAAATGTTTACGAGTTACAAATTTAGACTAAAACATCTGCTCCTTTTTGTGTGGACAGCCAACGTAAAAAAAGTACGGTGTAGAATTTACAACTTACCATTTACGATGTAAAATTTTAATTTTAAAAAAAAATCCTTAATGCATAGAATGAACCAAATGCAAATCTTAGTATCAGGAACAAGCGCATTCAATATGTTTACAGCATCATATTATTCACCAGATCACCTAGACTTGGCTATCTGAAACATGAAAAAAGATAAAATATAGCCATTTGTTTGCTTCACATGGTAAAGAAAAAGATGCTACAAAAGTAAAAGAAAAAAAAAGTTTGACATAAGCTTACAAAGGAGCTAACCTAACCTATATGCTAAAACAAACTAAAATCCCCTACTTCTAGTAACATTTTCAGGCCACGTGCCTTGCATAGGAGCACCATAGTGCTGTCCACCACTTGGTTGCAGGTGGTTGTTTCCCTGGTTAGGAGGAACCCAATTTGGACCAATATTTCTTTGGCCATGTGTCACATTCATAGGTGGTTGAAGATGTGGTGGTGTTGGCAGAGTCGGTGAACCTGGGAAAGATTGATTCATCAAGTGAGGTCTAAGGTGAAAGTTTTGTTGGTGCAATGCCAATTGGGGTGGTGGTGGTGGTGGGAACTGGTGGTTCTGTTGTGAGTTTTGCGGCTGCCATTCAGGTATATCATCATCATCATCATTCCAAGGTTGGATTGAACCACCAAATTTGTCTTGCCAATTTCCTGAATGATGTGAATTTACTTTGCTTTGACCATATTTGTGCACAAGCTCCCTCATTTGATCAACAGGGCGTGATGGGGCCTGGTTAACCATTTGGAATGGAACCATACCTGGTGGTCCCCTAGGTCTTTGGACCATGTGTGATGATGTGTTTGGACCACCCATGAAACTGAACTCAGGTAGGTCATCCTCGGGCCGGGCCTGATGAGGCCCAAACCCAGGAGGAATGTCATCATCATCATCATCAACACCATTCGGTGGTGGATTAGAGGGATTAGCAACATTCACATTCAAATTACTACTACCATCTTGCTGTCTCCTAGAGAAGTATTGTTGCCTTTTAGAGCTACTACTACTACTATGTTTGTGTTGTGATGAAGCGGTGGGTGAAATTGTTGACGAAATTAAATTAGTTTTTCTCCATACAATAATACCAATTAGGCCATTATCAATAGAATTAACTGCCTCAATTTGTTCCTTTGGAAGTATCTTGCTCAGCATTTCAACTGTTTTGTTATGAGGTGGGCAAAAGTAAAGTTCAACTCCAGACACAGGCTCAGCAAATCCCACTCTCTCATCCGTAATATAAGATTCAGCCACCTGTAATCATACAAAAGAAGAAAAAACATAAATCTAATATAGAAAAACATAATGCGCCGAAAAGCATAGAGACATAAGACAATGTAACATTTTCATCATAACCATTACCTCACGAAGTGTTGATTGCTGGCTAGGTGAAGACCCTTTCGAAACGAAGTGTACGACCTGCAATCAATAGTCAACAGAGATTTATACACTGCCAAAAAGGAAAGTGAAATGTGACAAAATAACACATTTTTTAAAGCAAACATCAGGCAGCAATTCAAACCACGCTGTTACACATCCTAATTGTCCCATGCATCCCTTGGAAACTACTAAACAAGCGAGTCGATTTGGTGAAGAATAATTTTTTATATACCTTTTCACATGAAATGGTTACTGGACTTTTTAAATCCATTTTTTCTCTCACAAATACGCCAAAACATTTTTATATAACATCATTTTTAATTCAAAATTTCGTAGTTTTGAATATAAAGGTCTTAGGGAAGAAGCCTTTAAATCAGGTCACTAGATACGCCATAATTTAATTACAGAATTTCGCAAAATTTTAACTTGTAAACAATTTTACAGGTCTCACAGCCATTGTTTTACCTTCGTTATTTTAAAAACTCTACCAGCCTTAATGGAGTAATGCCTCTATCAGTATTATCTCAATCGAAGGAAAAGGCGCAAACATATTGCACTCAAGACATAATTTGCCATTAGTAAAACGAAAGGAAAGCATCGAAATGCAACGTTTCTGATCTCTCTCTTTATCATTTCTTTCTGCATGGAAGGTAACATAAACATACAAGACACAAGTACTAATTTAGTACAACAAGAAGAAACTTGAGATACCATTATAGCACGACTTCTTGACTGAGGAAGCTCTTGCAAAAATTTCTCAAATGCTTCAAGTCGAACCCTTCCCTTGATCTCAAGAAAACCAGGCCAGTCTTTTGCAGTAGTTTTCTCACCACTTCAAGAATATAAAATTAAATCAGAAAAAAATCAGTACAATTTCTAACTCTTTTAAACAAGAATAATTCGATCTTCAGCATAATAAAAGGCAATTCCACCTTTCAGACCCTCCAATCAAAGGGATAAAAACAAATAAATCCCACACAATCCTTGAAGAAGCACTAGTACATAGTTCAATATAATGTACTACCCTATATAGCATGCCCAATTAGTAATTACTACAACAATTGCAAAAGGAGATGACAGAAACAACAGATACAATAAATGTCTCTGCAAGTGTTTATGGCTAATGCTAAGGAGCAAAATTGAATAAGTAAATAACTCAAAAAAATCGGAAAAAAGTTTCGAAATGGCAATGCATGAGAGTCCAACCTGTTTAAGGCAACTTAGTATCAACAACCAACATTTTGCTCTGCTTTCAAAAATTCAAAATAATAATAATAATAATAACTACTACTGCAAAATAGTGGCAACTTGTCGTAAAAGATGTCACGAACATTTAATAAAATACCTTTTAAATATGCTTATTACTGAATCAGTCGTAGATATATTCAGTTGAAGCATTCCGTCCCAGAAGCATTCACCCTTAGTATGTACTGCAGTTTTTGCATACAAGCTATTATTGCCATGTCGCTCTTCAGCATTAAAATTACTTGTTCTCAGCTCAGCATCAACAGAAGCATTCTTCTTGTTATCCGTTAACCTTTCCTTTGCATGATCATCAGTTGGCTTCACGCCAGCTTCGCTCTCATTGCAACGTCTATCAGAAGTAGACCCAGATTCTGCATTAACCAGTTTTTCACCTTTGGCATCTAGATTTTCAGATTTATCAGGGGTGACACCAGCTTGCTCCCTTGGGGTAATATCCAAAGATTTTGATTTAGATCCAACCTTGGAATCGTCCTTGTTCGATTCAGGAGCTTCTTTACCTGATTCCATCGGTAAATTTTCAAATGGTGGCTCAGAATGAAGGGATTCCATGAATTCATCAAGAGAGACAATTGGTGGAAGAAAGTCGGGATCCTTCAGTGCATCATCTGTCATAAGGCCTTGCATTGGATCAGTCCCATCGTTGGATGAAATGGTAATGGAAAATGCATTATCCTTCTCTGAATTGCTCTTCTCACCATCCGTGTTTTTATTTTCTTTGACCACAGCAGATTTGGAAGAAGTGGCCTCCCCACTTTTTTTAGTTTTTTGACTCCTGGCTTCCCCACCTTTTCTACTTGTTAGACTTCTAGAAGATGTGGTGCCACTGGAGATCTCCTCAATGGGAACGTTATCTTCATGTTCAACTTCCACCTGAAACTCACCTTTATGTGTTTTCTTGACTAACCTCTTAATATCAACATCTGAATCAGGTAAAACCACCATTTGAGCAAGCTCTTCAGCCTTGGCTATCCGCCATTGGGAGAGTTCCTTTGAAGCAAGTTCCTCTGCTGTCATGGAACACAATTGTTCGGGACGAATGTCACCCGACATAACCTTTTCTCTTAGTTCTGGATTATTTCTATCCTTCAAATTGAATAGGAGAGACCTCCCCTTCTCTTTGTACTTCTTATTCACACCTCCAAACAATTTGAAAAGTTCTTCTTCTATCCTTGATGCTAAAACTTCAGGTAATCGTTCCTCGGGTTCTGGTCTCTGCTCTATAATATTTTGACTTTCCTTTTGATTGTCCATGCCTACCACATCAGATAATACCCATGAAAGACCATTACCCTGCAAAAGATCATCTTTCACAAAAAAACTGTCGCTGAATGGAACATCATCAGTAGTCAAAGTGTAATCTGACTGGAAGTCTTGCTTATCACAGTTCAACCCGAGTATATTTTCATTATTTGATATATTTATAGATCCCATTTCAAAATCCTTGAATTTTTCAGAAAAATCTTCACTAGAAGATGCATTATTTCTCTGCTCTCCTGTTGCATGGTCAACTGAACCAGCTGCAGAAAAAGAAGGCTGAGCAGATTCAGAAATATCTTGCCTTTGCTCTGGGGCAATATCAATGGGTGCAGGTGCTGACCCATCCCACTGAGAGTTGTTCTCTAATTTCCCATTAGTAGCAGCATCATTCATTGTGTTATTGTTCTGGGTCGGTTTATCTTGCTTAGAAACCAAGGCCAGAGCACCAGCTAATGACTCCCTCATCTTGGACCTAACACTTTCAGAAGATTCTGTTTGAACCTTGGATGGCTGCTTCATCTGCGTATTCTGATTTTTAGAATTCGAGGACCGTGGCGTACTTGATTTACTGGAAACAGATTCAGTCATCTGCACTTTTCTCTTATTGGAGACTGCCGATTGCTGAGGGCGGGGGGAGGCATTAGATGGGGATTGCATCTGCGCAGAACCTTTATTCGACAGATTAGAAGCTTGCTGCAACCAAGGTCTATTTCCCCCTTGTGCAACCCTTTTGTTGGATGTCACAGAGCTACCAGTTGATAATTCCATTGGTGCCTTCCGCTTGGGAGTTGTTACCAGTTGCTGTGGACCCATATTACTCATTCGTGCTTCTACTCGAACACTCTGCATAGCTGAATTCGATAAGCCCCGAGACCTGGGATCACCAGACCCATCTCTCAACAATCCAACATGATCATTTGCACCTCCGCGTTGCTGTGGAGTAGGATCAGCAGTTACAGAAGCCAATAACCCCATATCCATCTGTCCAGCCGTAGAATCTACTTTGGTCACAATTGGCTGCAACTGAGCCATCTGCATGCTTGGCATCGGCTCCGAAACCAGATTGTTGGACATCCTAGCCTCTATTCTCCATTAAAACCATAAATAACACCAATTCCAAGAATCCAAGCCAATATTTCAACCTGAAACAGTTAACAACAATTTGACAGCCTTATCAATTGAAGCATTCATAATTAACAACACTTTATCCTCAAAATAACCAATTCAACATCAACAATCAGATAGCAGGTAGAAGCTACAAAATCACCAACCAGACGATGATTTCTTTCATTGCAATTAAATAATAATCTCAATGTGTAAAACCCAAAAATAACCTATGCTAACTTCCACAAATCAACCGATGAAAATTTATCAAACGATATGAACAAAACAAAATAAGGGAGAAAAAGAAGTCGAAAATAATCAAAGAACAATGAATTAATCGACGGAATCTAATGGAAAATCTAGATATGAAAGACGTACCTCTAATTTCCGATCGGGAAGAGAGAGAGAGAGAGAGAGAGAGAAAGAAACACGACGGGCGGCTGTGAGAGAAGAAGAGTGGTGGGTGGAAGAGTGGGAAGTGAAAACCCTAACCCTAATAAAGCGAGTGAGGAAGGAGAAGAGGTAAGAGAATAGAACTATAGAAGATAACGATAGTGTATAAAAGAAAGGAGGTAAAGAGGAATGAGGTGGTACGAGTCTTGCTCACAATAAGAGCCGCAAAAGCATCTCTCTCTTTCACGTTCTTGATTCTTCTATAGCTTGTATGCGAAAACGCACCGTTTCGGTAGGAATCATTCAAATTTAATTTAGGTCCGTTTGGATAGATTCATAAGTTACTTTTTTTAATTTTTAACTTATAAAAATGTGTAGTATTAATGTCTGGTATAATTTTCAAAGCAAAATTGCAACTTTATAAAAAGTTATTTTGGTACTTAACGAAAAGTTAAAAAAAATGACTTCTCTCATAATAAAAAGTTTTTTATCACTTTTTTTCTTAAAATAAGTACTTTTAGAACTAAAAAACCAAACACAAAATAACTTATTTATAAACTACTTTTAATATAAGCATTTATTATTTAAACTATTTCTTCAAAAGTAACTTAATTAAGTTGTTTACCCAAACTGTGCCTAAGTAAGTCTAACATCAACAAAAACTACTCTCATTAAAAAAACGTGTAACACACGCCAAAAATCCTAAATAAACGTTACCTTTCTCTTCGCGCTCTAATATAAAAAATCGTTCATATCTCTTACTTAAAACTGCAACAAAGAAATCTGAAATTTCTCTCAAAATCTCTCAAAAATCTTTCAAATTCTCAACAAAAACTATAGAAAAATCCAGCCTTTGAGATCATTAACAAAAAACATAACAAAAAAAAAACAAAGATTCTTCAAGGTACTTGTTCATTATGTTCAGTTTTCTCCTTTGCATTTCTACTAGTTTGGTTTAGGGTTTAGTGGGTCAAATTTCTCTAATTCAATTTTTCTTGTTTTTCTACTTGTTTGATATGTGTTTTGTTGATGATTGAGTCTTTTTGACTCCTTGTTGAAATCTGAACTCATTTTGGTTCATTTGTAAATTAATTGAGGTTCACTTGATAATGCTGTTAAGTATTGACCAAATTTTTTATTCTTTAAGTACTTTCAGTTTATTTCTTTGTTTAATTGAGGTTCATTTGGTTTCGTTTCGCTTGAATTTGCTGAACGTGTTCATGTGTGCTTGTTTAGTTAGTTATAGCTATAATATTTATCCGTTGTATACATTCGATGTATTTTTGTTGATGGTTGAGTCTTTTTTACTGCTTGTTCAAATATGAAATAATTTCGGTTCATTTTGAAGGATTACAAGTGTTCATAACACGCAACGAAAGTAATAAAGTAATCCTATTGATTTATTTTGTGCTTAAAACTTTATTGAAATAAGATGGGTTAGATGCCAATACTTGAGTACCCTAGTGAATAAAACTTTCTCTTTCGATAGTACGAAGGTACTATGTGTATCCACACCGAGGCTGATCCTTGTTGTCAACTCTCTAACCAATGGATTTAACTGAGAGATTTTTTGCAACTCCTTGCACCAGTAATTTTTCATTAAGAATTGGAATATTTATGTATGTGGAGATAAAAGAAAAACTTGTCTTCTTTTCTTTTAACATATACACATATATATAGTATGAGATTGGTGACCGATTTGTGAATCAAATTACAACTTAATTTGAAATAGAATCAATTAGGATCTTATCCATATTTAAATTTCATCATAAATAAATAATTAATTATTTAATATTCTCAATTATCATATTATTATATTCATGGTGCTAGCAAAGAATATAATAATATTCTATTTGAATTAATATAATTATTTATTTGATCTAATCAAAATAATAATTAAATGATTATTTACCAAGGATTAGAACACTCGTTAGTGTGTGACCCCATAGGTTCAATACTAAGCAAGTAGTAAATTAGTCATACTAAATTTACAACGCTGCTTGACGACCCGATAGTATGAAGTAATAATATTTTTACTAAGAACACAAGATGAACAAAAAATACAATTCCTTCCATCTTTTCTGCTCTTGGCTAACTTTTAGAGTACGGTTTGATTGTCAAACTCTAACTTGTTACCATTATTATAATGAATTATGAATGACTTAAGAAACTCATTTCTTAATTCATTCAAACCCCTTGGCCAAGGCATTGTTTATTTCATTCATTATAATCGTAGAGCTCAAACTCATTACCATAATTGATGGATTCCATTTTGACTAATCATTAATTCTACAAGTATTTAAATCATACCCAATGTCCATTCAACTAACACCGTAGGGTGTTAGGTGTCCAGAATCAAAGTATAACAAATACATTGTCAATTACTATTATAGTCGCAGATCAAAGGAAAATTCTAATATTATGTTCATCATAAGAATATCCTATTGACAAATATACGGTAACTATAACCATTAGGAATTCTTAGAGTGAGTCAGTTCAATGGTTATATCTTTATATATATAATTTAATAAATGAGATCTATTCATTTTCATCTAATGAAGACTATTATATATATATATATCCGAATCACTAATGTCCCATTTTTAGTGATTCTACGATTAAGAACAATTTAAATTAAAAGTACTAAAAAAACGTATATCTCATTATTACGATCCCTATCGTAATTATTCGTTTCTAATTTTAATTAAGGATACTATCATAAATTATAAAAGTTTATTCTTATAAAAAAATAAAAAATAAAAATAATAATAATAATAATAATAATAATAATAATAATAATAATAATAATTCATGATAGTATTTTATTGGACATACACACTTATCTCCAACAATCTCCCACTTGTACTAGAACCAATAACAGATTGGATCTACGGCATAGATGTATTTTCAACAAAATCTCCCACTTGCACTAGAGCCAATCAGTCATATATTTCAATCCCAATTCCCACATGTGCTTATCAAACTCTTTTGATCCAAGCACCTTAGTGAATGGGTCTGCTACATTATCCTTCCCAACAACCTTTTGAATCTCAACGTCTCCACGTTCAACGATCTCTCTTATCAAATGATATCTTTTTAAGATATGCTTAGATTTTTTATGTGATCTTGGCTCTTTTGCTTGTGCAATGGCTCCATTATTGTCGCATAGTAATGGAAGTGATTCTTTAATTGAGGGCACCACACCAAGCTCATTTATGAACTTCTTCATCCACACAGTTTCTTTAGCAGCATCTCTTGCTGCTATGTACGTAGCTTCAGTCGTTGAATCAGCTACAGTAGCTTGTTTGGAACTTTTCCAACTCACTGCACCATCGTTTAAGGTGAAAACATAACCTGAAGTAGATTTGCTATCATCTTTATCTGAGGCAAAACTTGCGTCAGTGAACCCTTTTGGTATAAGTTCAGAATCTCCATAGATGAGGAATTGGTCTTTGGTTCTTCTTAAATATTTAAAAATGGATTTAACCACCTTCCAATGTTCCTCACTGGGATTTGCCTGATATCGACTGACTACTCCTAGCGTATATGCGACATCAGGACGTGTACATGTCATGGTATACATGATAGCTCCCACTGCACTAGCATATGGTATTCTACTCATGCGTACTCTCTCTTCAAAAGTTTTAGAACAATCCTTTCTGCTGAGAGTGATTCCAATGCCTATTGGTAAATAGCATTTTTTGGAATTTTCCATGTTATACCTTTTCAATATGGTATCAATGTATATAGATTGTGAGAGTCCGAGCAACCTTTTAGATCTATCTCTATAGATCTTTATTCCTAGAATATAGGTTGTTTCTCCCAAATCTTTCATGGAGAATTGTTGAGATAGCCAAATTTTGGTATTTTACAATGCTGATACATCATTTCCTATTAGTAATATGTCATCAACATAGAGTATTAAGAAAATGACTGTACTCCCACTAAACTTTTTGTATATGCAAGGATCCTCTTCACACCGGATAAAATCGAACTTTTCGATTGTCTTATTAAAGCAAATGTTCCAACTTCTAGAAGCTTGCTTTAGCCCATAAATGGCGCCTTGCAGCTTACAAACTTTACTATGATCAGACTGAAGTGTGAAACCTTCAGGTTGTGTCATGTACACAACCTCTTTGAGTTCTCCATTAAAAAAGTTATTTTCACATCCATTTGCCATATTTCATAATCATAGTATGCTGCTATAGCAAGTAGAATTCGAATAGATTTGAGCATTGCTACAAGAGAAAATGTTTCTTCATAATCTATTCCTTCCTTTTGACGGTATCCCTTGGCAACTAGACAGGCTTTATAGGTCTCTACCTTACCATCTGCTCCAATCTTTTTCTTGTAAACCCATTTACAACCAATAGATTTTATGTCTTTTGAGAGTTCAACCAAAGTCCAAACATTGTTGATCCTCATAGACTCTATTTCGGATTCTATGGCACTCTGCCGTTTTAGACTTTCGGAACTTTGCATTGTCTCTTCATAAGTCTTAGGATCATTATCATCATAATCGATCTCATTTTCTACATCATCTTGCACCATTAGGTTTAGCCTCAGTGGTGGACGATATTTTCTTGTGGACCGTCGAAGAGATAATTCTCGTACCAAATTTGGAAGTTGGTGGACGATGTTCTCTTGTGGACCGTCGAAGAGGTAGTTCTTGTACCAAATTTGGAGGGTACTGAACTGGTTCCAAAGGTAGTTCAAGGATTGGTTCATGAATCTCTCTTTGAACTACTATCGGTTCGTTATCCTCAACTCTTGAAGATGATAAATTTGGTGTTAGTCTGAGTACATCCAAAGTTGGTTGCTCAACTTGAATTTCATATTCTTGAGCTTGTACTATTTTATTGGTTTCTTTAACTTCATCAAGTTCTATTTCTTCACCTTGTCTTCCTTCAGAAAGAAATTCATTTTCTAAAAGTGTTCCACCTCTTGCCACAAATACTTTGTGGTCAGAAGGGTGATAGAAATAATAACCCATTGTTTCTTTAGGGTAACTAATGAATCTACATTTATCGGACCTAGCATCAAGTTTATTACTTTGCAATTTCTTAACATATGCTAGAAATCCTCAAACTCTAATGTGTTTGAGATTTGGTTTTTGTCATTTCCATATCTCATATAGTGTTAAAGAAACTGCTTTAGTGGGTACTTTATTTAGCAAATATGCTGCTATTTATAAAGCATAGCTCTATAAATTCAATGGAAGATCAGTAAAACCCATCATGGATCGAACCATATCTAATAAAGTTCGATTCTTCCTTTCTAAAACACCATTGTGTTGTGGAGTACTAGGAGGTGTCCATTGAGAAAGAATCTCATTTTTCTTTAAGTACTCAAGAAAATTATCATTTAGATATTCTCCTCCTCTATCAGATCCAAGCACCTTAATGCTTTTACCTGTTTAATTTTCAACTTCACTGTGAAAAATTTTGAACATTTCAAATGACTCAGATTTGTGTTTCATAAGATACACAAGGCCATATCTAGATATATCATCAGTGAAAATGATAAAATAAGAATATCCTTCTTTGACTTGAATTTTTATTGGTCCACAAACATCTGTATATATTAGTCCCAATAATTCTGTAGCCCTTTCTCCATGTCCCATAAATGGAGTTTTGGTCATTTTTTCTTTGAGGCAGGATTCACAAGTTACATATGATTCATAATCATATTTGTTAAGGTAACCTTCTTTGTGCAACTTAGAAAATTTTTTTTCTCCTATATGACCAAGTCTACAATGCCAAAGATATGATTCATTTACTTTATTATTCCTCTCTCTTTTTAGAGTAGAAACATGCATGACAGAATTACCATTTAAATCAGAAAGAATATAAATGTCATATTGGAGATAGCCATTTACGTATAAGTCATCACCATAATAAGTAGAACAAATGCCATTTTTAATATTCAAATAAAAACCACGTTTATCCAACATAAAAACAGAAATAACATTTACAACAAAATTAGGAACATAATGACAATTCTCCAATACTAATGTCTTACCCGTAGGCATTGCTAAAGAAATAGATCCTATAGCTACAGCAGTAACATTTGCTCTGTTCCCGACTTGAAGGTAAGCTTCTCCCTTCTTTAGCCATCTACTTACTCGTAGTCCCTGCAACGAATTGCAAATATTATGAGCACTTCCGGTATCTAATACCTATATAGAAGAATTAATAGTAGCTAAAGAAATCATGAAAACTATTTTCAAGCATGTCTTACCTTTCTCTTTGGTTTTCAAAGAAGTAAGGTACTCCTTGCAGTTTCTTTTCTAATAACATTTGCCTTTACAATAAAAACATTCAGTATCATTGTTGTCAGTCTTTTTTTGTTTGCCTTTGGGTTTGGTCACACCACCCTTAGGTGCCATGGGTTCTCTTTTAAAATTATTCTTTCCATTTTCTTTTGCTTTCCACTTTCTTTTCTTCTTAGAAGAGCTGCCAACTACCATAGCAACTCCTTTCTTTTTCTCAGATGCAATTTGATTCTCATAATCAATTAGCATGTTGAGCATTTCATGAAGATCACAGCTTACTTTAATCATATTAAAACTAACAATAAATTGTGAAAAAGTTTCTAAAAGAGATTGTAAGATCAAATCTTGTGAAAGTTCTTTGCCCAATTTGTATCCCAACTTCTCAAGTTGTTCAATAAGATCAATCATCTTAAGAACATGGGGTCCAACAGGAGAGTCCACATCAAGTGTGGATCTAAAAATTTTTTTGGACAATTGATATCGGGCCGTCTTACTTTGTGCACCATACATCTTCTTAAGATGTTCAACAATAGTTGGTGGATCCATATCCTGATGTTGCCTCTGAAGATCAGAACCCATGGATGCTAGAATGATGCATTTGGCAGTAAGACAATTTTTCAAGTACTTCTCATAAGTCTTGGTTGCCTCATTATCAATACTTTCTTCCTCTTTAAGAACGGGAGCCGTAACAGCAGGCTTATCGATTATATTAATTAGCCTTTCATGCAAGAGAACAATTCTCAAATTGCAATACCAATAATCATAATTAGCTCCAGCCAATTTGTTATTTTCAAGTATGCCAAGTAGTGATAGAGCAGACATATTATTTATGAATCTAAAAGAAAAAAACAAATATAAGTACGTATTCACACATACAAATAACACTTTCTACAATAATTATTATTATAGAAAATTAAGAAATCTTTATTTCTTAAATTAAGTGTTAAAAAATATTTAAAATCATGAATGGGTATCTTGGTTGTCAAGTCATTACTCATACATTTTTTTAAATAGATGATTAAATGTATCACATACAATTTTAATCCCAAATAATTACCTAGTTGTTAGGTTTTTATTTAATTGAATTATATTTTATACCACTAATATATAAATTTTATCCTTGAGTACGAATCTCCTAGTTGTCAGATAACTCCTCGTAAACAAATTATAAAATTTATTTATCATTTTTTTCTTTTAATTTTATTTCATAAATAAAAAAAATAATAATAACATTATGTTCCTTAACATACATATAATTTTATCCCATATAAATTTATAATTTTGACAATAGCATCTCATGCTATTATTAAGAATCACATTCACTGTAATAACAAAACTTAAATTAATCCTATTAATTCTATAAATTTTTTGCAATAAAATTTTAAACACAAAAAGACCATGACTTTGATACCACTGAAGGATTATAAGTGTTCATAATACGCAGTGGAAGTAATAAAGTAATCATATTGATCTATTTTGTGCTTAAAACTTTATTAAAATAAGATGGGTTAGATGCCAATACATGAGTACCCTAGTGAATAAAACTTTTTTCCTTTGATAGCACGAAGGTACTATGTGTATCCACACTGAGACTGATCCTTGTTGTCAACTCTTTGACCAATGAATTTAACTGAGAGATTTCTTGCAACTCCTTGCACTAGTAATTCTTCACTAATAATTGAAATATTTGTGTACGTGGAGGTAAAAGAAAAACTTGCCTTCTTTTTTCTTATCATATACACATATATATAATATGAGATTGGTGACTGATTTGTGAATTAAATTACAACTTAATTTGAAACAGAATCAGTTAGGATCTTATCCATATTTAAAACTTACTATAGAATAAATAATTAATTATTTAATATTCTCAATTATCATATTATTATATTCATGGTGCTAGTAAAGAATATAATAATATTTCATTTGAATTAATATAATTAATTATTTATTTGATCTAATCAAAATAATAATTAAATGATTATTTACCAAAGATTAGAATACTCGTTAGTGTGTGACCCCATAGGTTCAATACTAAGCGGGTAATAAATTAGTCATACTAAATTTACTAATCAAGGTTGGCGTCTAGCAACGTTTCTTGACGACCCGATAGTATGAAGTAATAATATTTTTACTAAGAACCCAAGATGAACAAAAAATACAATCCTTTCATCTTTTCAGCTCTTGGCTAACTTTTAGAGTACGGTTTGATTATCAAACTCTAACTTGTTACCATTATTATAATGAATTATGAATGACTTAAGAAACTCATTTCTTAATTCATTCAAACCCCTTGGCCAAGGCATTGTTTATTTCATTCATTATAATCGTAGAGCTCAAACTCATTATCATAGTTGATGGATTCTATTTTGACTAATCATTAAATCTACAAGTATTTAAATCATACCCAATGTCCATTCAACTAACACCGTAGGGTGTTAGGTAGGGGTGACAAAACGGGTCGAGCTCGTTGGGCCGATCCGCTAAACCCGCTAAAAAAGGCGGGTCGGGCTAGGATTTGGAACCCGCCAAATTAAAAAAAACTCGCCAAACCCGCACCGCCAAATTGGCGGGGTTTGGCGGGGCGGGNNCAAACTCATTACCATAGTTGATGGATTCCATTTTGACTAATCATTAATTCTACAAGTATTTAAATCATACCCAATGTCCATTCAACTAACACCGTAGGGTGTTAGGTGTCCGGAATCAAAGTATAACAAATACATTGTCAATTACTATGATAGTCGTAGGTCAAAGGAAAATTCTAATATTATGTTCATCATAAAAATATCCTATTGACAAATATATGGTAACTATAACCATTAGAAATTCTTAGAGTGAGTCAGTTCAATAGTTATATCTCTATATATACCATTTATATATATAATTTAATAAATGAGATCTATTAATCTTCATCCAATGAAGACTATTTTATATATATATATATTCGAATCACTAATGTCCCATTTTTAGTGATTCTACGATTAAAAATAATTTAAATTAAAAGTACTCAAAAAACGTACATCTCATTATTACGATCCCTATCATAATTATTCGTTTCTAATTTTAATTAAGGATACTATCATAAATTATAAAAGTTTATTCTTATAAAAAGGAATAATAATAATAATAATTCATGATAGTATTTTATTGGACATACACACTTATCTCCAACATATTTGTGAATTAATTGAGGATCACTTGATGATGCTGTTAAATATTGACCAATTTTTTTATTCCTTAAGTAATTTTGGTTCATTTTTTTGTTTAATTGAGAATCATTTGGTTTCATTTCGCTTGAATTTACTGAAGTTGTTTATATGTGCTTGTTTAGTTAGTTATAGCTCTGATATTTGTCAGGTGTATACATTCGATGTATTTTTGTTGATGCATGGTTGAGTCTTTTTGACTGCTTGTTCAAATCTAAACTAATTTCGGTTCATTTGTAAATTAACTGAGGTTTATTTGATGCTGTTGTTAAGTTATTGACTAAATTTTTTATTTCTTACAGTCAAAATCACAAAGAAGACCATCTCAAAAAAGGAGAAGCCACTTTACAATGTAAGCATATACACATTAAATCAACTCTATTTTATATTATAAATATATCTTATAACATAATGTTTCAAATTCTTGTAGAAAACTCACGATTTGAGATGCTATCAACGAGAACGATAGCTAAGGTATTGCCAACATGAGTAATCGAAAGAAAGCTATCGTCGAGGAAATGAGATTTGGTGCACTAAGACATATCCTTTCATTGAATGTCTCGCACAAGCTCTTGAGGGAATTGATACTTTTCTTCGATCTCTATAAAGGATTCTTGGAGATGCACTATGGGGAAAATCTACATAACTTTTGCCAAGATAAGAGGTGCACTGGGTCTAAATTCAAGCGGTTAAAAAAGGCTTTTCTACTATATTCTATCAATAAAGTTTTGCTGCTATTTTTATATTAATTTGTTTATATTAAACTATTTCGGTACTGGTGCTATTATAGGGGTTAATTTTCCTGAAAATGTTGTATACAACAAACTGAATGAGAACCAAAAGAAAATTATTAACAACTTTAAAGGTGCTACTTTGGCGTCTTTGACAAAATCTGTGCTGGAGATGACTGTTGAAGGAGAGAAAAACCTGATGAAATTCAAGAGGACATTCATTTTCTTAATTTAGAAATGCTTTTTGTTGCCGACAACAATAAGCACAGTCTTCCCAGTTCATAAGCCACCTGTCCTTCATGTGGACACAGTCTAAGAATGGAATTGGGTGTCTCATGTGCTCAACTTCCTGATCAAGGGGATCAAAGCCCAGAAAAAAGGAGAGAAATTATCAGTTGATGGTTGCGTCTTTGTATTGATGATAATTTATTTTCATAAATCGATGTTCATGGGACACAGCAGCAGATGATACTCTCAGGCCACCATGGGTGGCGTACTAGACATGGAAGAGGCTGGTCGACAGGATTATCTTTGAGGCAAAGAATGAAATGGTAACTAAAAAAAGTCATTCCCTTTGAAATTTGGTTCAGTTGCTTCTAATTATTGTACTAACTAAATAAGTTTATGTTTTAGGGCCTCGTAAAAAGAGCAGAGTTGAGAGGAAAAAAGAAAGAAAAAAAAAAAGAAAAATGAAGGACAAAAAGAAGAAAAGAAAAACAAAAACCTGTCATCTTGCATTCGTCTTCAGAAGAAGAAATTGATTCGGAATATAAGTATACTTCTCACCATGACTTATCAAAAACTATCTATTTATTTAAAGTTATATATTGTTATTTTAACAAAATTTTTTGTATGTACTGCAGAGAAGAAGAAGAAATGCAGAAAACACCACTAAAGAAACGAAAACAACCACAAAAAATGAAAAAGAAAAAAAAAAGCAAAAAAGGAAAGATTGTTTAGGAAGGAAGTAGTTTTAAAAGGTGATTAACAAACTTTGAGTTAAGGTAAGAGTTAGATTAACCTAAAATATGTCATATGTGTGTGGGTGTTTGATTGATGATTTTGGTTGATGATTGATGATTGATGAAATTGATTGAGTGTTTGAATGAATATTTGGTGATGTAAAAATGCCATTGAAATGCTTACCAATGAATATGAGTTTAGAAGTACCATGGCCGAATTATGCACTAAGAAAAAAGACTTATTGTTTCAGCTTGATTAAAAGCCTCTTTAAAGGAGAAAATGAAAGATTAGAGTGTAAGAAAGAAAAATTTTGAAGTGATACACAAAGAGAATTTTAAGAAAAACCTAAATGATTTGAAGTAAGGAAGAAAGAAAAAAAATTAAAAGAGGAAATTAATTAAATAGTTTAAAAAGGGTATTCTAGAAAAGAAAGATTAAAACTAAAACATGAAAAAAGAAATAAAGAGTAAAATCGGTCAAAGAGGTAAAAAGAAAAGAAAAATATGAACAAATAAGTTTATAGGGATAAAGATGTCTTTTTTGAAAAAAAAATTAGGACAAAAATGTAATTAAAATGAAGTTTAAGGATAATATGATCATTTAATAAATATTGGGGTTAAAATAGTAATTAAGAGTCATAAAAGATAAAATAATTTTTTTTAATAAAATAATGAGAGTAAAAAGATCTTTTGGGTCATTAAGGATAAAAAGATAATTTTATAAAAATTTAGAGACAAAACGATAATTTTGTAAGAATTCAAGGACAAAAAATATTTTTGTAAAAATTTAGAGACATAAAAGTAATTTCAAAAAAGACTAGGGACATAATAGTAATTTTATAAAAATTTAAATACAAAATGGTAATTAAGAAAATAAAAGG
>NC_029792.2:123067721-123078915 GCF_000816755.2 Arachis ipaensis
GACACAAAGAAAAATATCCTAAAAGAATAAGAATAAAGGAAGTCCCTAAAAAAAAGACAATAAATAGATTGAGAAAAATTGAAAATACAGTGAGGAATTATCATACTAAATGGGATAGAATGGGACGAAAAAAAAAAAAGACAAATTATTTATTAATGAATATTCTTAAAAACTTTATGACATAATGATAATGAAATAAATGTCTGAGTCCTAGTAGATGGTTAGATGTTCGCTTGGAAAGGTTGAGGATTCCGTCCTACTTGTCTAGTGTATAGTCGTGTGAATTCGAGAATTATAGTTTTATCTCACCCACAGACTGTTTGATTGTTTATATTCGGGATGTCCATAGACTACTAATTATTGTTTTTCATTGTGCGTATATTATGGCATCAACTTTTGTGACGATTGTCAGTAGTCACGGATAGGTGGTATTTTAAACCGTTCGACACATATGCACGAATTGGTAATGGGAAGCTAAATCTGTGACTTGTTTCTAGGGCTGCACACGGATCGAATCGGATATGGCTGAAATCTCAATCTGATCTACACTAATATCATCGGAATGGATCGAATCCAATATCTGTACTTTTTGTGCTTAGATCTGATCCGCACATTTGCAGATCAGATCGGATCGAGTATTGGATATATTCGTAAAAATAAAAAATATTTTAAATTTTAAAAGAATAAAAAAAATAGAACCCCAATTTAACATCAACATTTACACTCAGATATATCAATTACAGTCACCTCATCAATAACAAAGTTATACATTCCAAAAATTAAAAGCAAAATTTTTTTAATAGTAGAAACAGAAACAAAACAGAAGTGAAATGTGCAAAAGCAGATCAAGCAAAAATAACCAGAAACAGATATGCATTTCAAATATCAAAAAATAAAAAAA
The DNA here is from genome assembly GCF_000816755.2 of Arachis ipaensis. Lineage (NCBI taxonomy): Eukaryota > Viridiplantae > Streptophyta > Magnoliopsida > Fabales > Fabaceae > Arachis > Arachis ipaensis. The sequence continues at coordinate 123,068,623 of NC_029792.2, forward strand.
AATAGAACCCTAAATTTTAAGTGAAATGAAGTAGAAATGAAACAAGCAGAAGCAGATCTGCACTTGAGAAGCACAAGCAGGAGAAAAAAACTGCAAAACAACGAGGATGCGAGCGGCGAGTGGCGAGTAGCGTGGAACAATGGTGAGCGGCAAAGAGTAGCGGCGAGCACGCGAGGAGCAGCGGCGAGCGAGGAGCAAGGAGCAGCGGTAACTGAGGAGCAGCGACAAACGATGATGAACTAGAAGCAGAACGAATCTAAGCAAGGGGTGAGTGAGTGAGGTGAGGTGAGTGAGGACAGAAGCAAAGAGGGATGGGCAAAGGGGAGGGTGAGTGAGTGACAGCATAAAGAAGGAGGGATAAGGGCGATAGGGTTTTTAATGTTAAAATAGGTATATATTTTTATTTATTTATTTGTTTTGCGGATTTACGGATCGGATCCACAGATACGAATGGGATATCCACGATCCAATCCTATTAGAGTTCGGATTGGAATTTATCCAATCCGATGACTCTACGGATTAGATAATATCCATAATTTGCCGATCAGATGCGGATAAATATCGCAGATTTGCGGATATTATTCGATCTATGTTCACTCCTACTTGTTCCTAGGTAATATCGCGGTTGCAGGTAGTAGACTAACACATGAGCTCATGGCCTGCATAGGACAGACATGCATCATGACTGTATGCTGCATATTATCTGTAATCATGTGTCGTGCTTGATTTTCTGTTGTTTTACTCTGTGACTTTTCCATATTTATGATTTGAGACTTGTCTAAGATTATCTGTTGTTATTGACTGACTGTTATGAGATTAACCATAATACTAAATGTGAATGGAAAATTTTGAGAAAATATAAGGAACAATGTAAAAAGGGATTAAGACCTTATAATCTAGGGTTGAAATGGTAACACGTACAATTATCCCTTCGTTAGAGTCTTGCCCTAGGACCGATAAGCGAATTGTTTTCCTCCATTAGTATTTTGCTAGAAATCGTAGGTTCTCATCCCCTTTTCCTTCACTGTTTCTTGATGGCTCTATTAGCAAGTGCACCAAAATTACTTCAAGTAATACCACGGTGGGTGGGTATCATTTCCACGAGGACTAAAGCATTGAACAAGCGGTCTTTAATTGAACTCGTAATTAGATCAACAAACCTTTTTTGTAGAAAATTGTAATTGGATGTAAAGTAATCAACAACTTGGTTAAGGTTTTAGAGATGTTTAGCTCTTAGGGAAGCAAAATTTCATGTTCTTTACTTTGATTTATGCAAGGATATTTTTATGACAAATGATAAATAATCAAACTCCAATCTATTTACAATTCAATTTCTCTTTATCCCACCTAATTGCCAATTCCTTGGTCAATTAATTGGCAAGAAGAGGTGAATCACAGTTCTGATTTAAAATCACACAATTTTCAAAGTTATTCCTAGTCAATTGAAAGATTATGAGAATGAGTTTCAATCTAACCCCAATATTAACTTTTCTAAGATAATAAAGGAATCCAAGATAGAGTTAGAATATTTTTCAATACTTCTAACCATTAAAAATAAGAACGAAACTCAATTCTTAAAAAAATATTAATGCATTAATCAAAATAAAAGAAACAATCAATTATCAATCCATAAAATTAAACAGAGCTCCTAACCCTAATACAAGAGAATTAATGACTCATTGCAAAAAAAGATAAACTAACACTAATGAATGTGAGATGCTAGATGATCTTGAATGAATCATCGCTTGTTTATTTATAATCTAAATCTTAACCTAACTTTTGAACTTTGAACTAAAACCTAATCTTATCTTCTCGGAGAATAAGATAACTAAAACAACAATTCAAATTTAAACTAATAGCATCTCTTATCTTTCTAGAAATAAGCTAATAATAACTAATCATTCAAATCTTGAATCTTTAAAGTCTATGAGCCAAATCACAATATCCTAGAAATGATACTGGGCTTGGATGCTGAACTTCGAGCGCCAGCCCTTTAAGACCCATTGGGCGCTAGACGCCAATCCTTTTGTCCTTCTACGTGCCTGTTCCTTTAAGCCTCTTGGGCGCTTGGCGCCAGCCTTTGGCACTAGGCACATGTACTTATGTTACGCTTACGGACGTGTTCGTTGAGCACTAGTCTTATTTTTTTCTTTGAAGTTATTAGGCACCAAGGTTAGCTAGGCACTAGGTGTTGGACTCCTGGGAGTGAAAAATTTGTGGGTGTTGGGCGCCAAATGCATGGGCGCTGGGCGCCCAATATTATGCAATTTCACTGGCACTGGCCGCCCAATCCTAGCGTTGGGCGTCACTTCCTTGGTTTTCTTCACAGGCGTTGGGCGCCCACCCTTGTTGTCTTCTGGGTGCATTTCCTGATTGCTTTTCTTCACCTTATTTTCTTAAAAGAATTATTCTTTGAACATACAATATTTCTAAAGACACTCCAAATGACATGAATTAGCTATGAAAATTTCAATTAAATATAACAAAATTACTAAAAAAAGATGAAAAAATTACTAAAAATGTCAAAGCATCATTCTTACAGGCGGAGCCAATGGAAATGATCATTGAAGAGGAGCTACGGAGTCTAGCATGTTTTTTTTTTCTTCTCCTTTTGTTAGTATTTTCTCAAGCGGTAGAACTTTATTAGTATGGGTGCCAGACTAGAGGCCTTTTTGAATGGGTCCGGACTCAGTGTCATATGTCAATAGGAGTCTGTACATAACTACATATGTTACATAGTAAAGACGTCTACGTCTTATTAGTTAATACTTTTTGTGTTTGTATGAGTAGTGTTCTTTTATTCTCTTGATGTATGGATGAAACCTTGCAACATTATATGATATATTTGATTTGGATCCAGGGAGACAATGGACTATTTGTACAATGTGTACAATGGGCTATTGAGTTACAAAATAAATATCCTCATACTATCTAGAATAACCATCCGAGTACTAGCGATAATAAACATCTTCCCAAAAGCTTAAACTAATTTTGGGATTCACCAAGGATCGAACTCTTGACCTTTCGGATCTAAGGCTCTAATACCATGTCATAATACCACTCATCCCAAAAGCTTCAACTGATGGAAAAAAGTAACACTAATGATTATATTTATAATACTCCCTAAACCTTCATTGTACACATTGTATAAATATTTCATTGGCTCCTCATACTTTCCCATTTGATTTTTATACCTTGCTATATATATTGAATGCGTTCTTTATGTAACTCACAAAACTGAATAAATACTACTAATTAATTGATAACGTGCATGTTCACGAGTAAATGCGACATGCTCAATATTCAATAATATACAAATTAAATAAAGTCTAGAGTCCATAAATTAATAAATTCATAATTTTTAACAATTAGCATTGCTCATGACATATTAAAAGTTTGATCGTTCCATCATTCATCTTCAATCCCCTCCCAAACTTAACTACTTAAGTTCAGTTGCTCAAATTTGAACAGGGAACACAAAATGAACAAGCACAAATTTTACAACTGATAATGTAATTGTTCATACCCTTGCCTAACAAATAAGGCCCAGGATCCAAATAAAAAGGCCCAACCCAAAGGGTTGGCCTCACCTTTCACCAGATTAGCCGCTACGAAGTCGGAACTAGTCACGACTTGCTCTAAAGAAGTCGGGAACGAGGATTAACTGGCAGATAAGCACTCATTTGAATGAGTAATTACCCCTAGAATCTCTCTAACCACTTCACGAGCCATATCTTAACTTCCCTAAGATAAAGGGACGGTTAACACCCTAGAAAAGTGGCACTACTCCAACGGTGGTTATTGGCTTACCACTATAAATACACTGACATCCCTCAGGTATCTCTAAGTCCCAATACTCTCTAGACCTGCTAACCCCTTTGCTGACTGAGGCATCAGAGTGTCTTTGCAGGTACCACCCCCCATTCACTCATACTCACAAGTCAGACGGAGGCCCCCAAGGCGCAGACCCTGACAAAGGCTTCCTCCCTCAGACGATTGGGCCAACCAGCGCCATCCAGCCCATTAATCTCCGGTTACCTACTGTAACATTGGCGCCGTTGCCGGGGACCCGAGAGATCAACCAGTGATGGCGGACGGATCCCCTGAGGAGGGTCATGTGGAAACAGATTCTGAACAAGAGAATCTGGACACCAGAAATAGTGATGCAGACCTAACCCTCCATCAGGAAACCAACGATCAACACAAAGAAGGAACCTCTGGAGTCAAAACCCCGAAGGTGAATTCCTCAGAAGGCCGTGAGTCAGAGAAGGACGGACAGTCCCATTCAACTGAGCTTATGGGGTTAGTCCATATTCACCAAAATCGTTTAGAACAACTAGAACAGGAACGGGAGCGACAAAAGGAGATAGAAAAGCGCCTAAGAGAGGAGATGGATAGACGAAAAGAGTTAGAGGAAAAACTCTTAAAGCTAGAATCAATTCAAGATCTGCCCACCGAGGCAGTCATAATGGGGCTAGTCAATGGGCTCAGAGAAAGTCCCTTCTCACAGTCCATATCCAAAAGACATCCCATCTCTCTAAGTGATGTACAGGAAAGAGCTGAAAAGTACATCAACATGGAGGAAAATACTAAGTTAAGAGACCTGAGTTGGCGACCTGGGCACCCTCCCTCAACAAAAAAAAGAGAGAGGGAAACCAAAAAGAAAGAAGAACTCGGTCTCGATAGACCAAGAAAATATCACTCTTATACTCCTCTAAAGGTCTCTATAGTGGACGTATACAGAGAGATTTGTAATACTGAAAGGCTACCACCCCCCAGACCCATTAAAAATAAAAAGGGGGGAGCCGCAGCGACTACTGTGAGTACCATAAAATATATGGTCACTCCACAAACGAATGCTATGACCTTAAAAATGTGATAGAAAAGCTGGCTAGGGAAGGTCGGCTCGACAGATATCTCATAGAAAGGTCAGACAGTCATGGGAAGAGAAAGCGAGACGATATGGATAGAAGAAACCCACCACCGCAGACTCCGGAGAGACATATCCATATGATCTCAGGAAGGTTCGCGGGAGGGGGACTCACCAAATCCTCTCGCAAAAGACATCTCAAGAGAGTCTACCAGGTCGGAGGAGAGTCATCCGACCTCCCCACCATTTCATTCACAAATGAAGATGGGCAAGGAATAATCCCTGGACACGATGATCCAGTGGTAATAACTATGATCCTAGCAAATGTTCATCTCCACAGAACCCTAGTAGACCAAGGAAGCTCAGCGGACATTCTTTTTAAGCCCGCTTTCGACAAACTAGGGTTGGATGAGAAAGAATTAAGAGCCTACCCCGACACCTTATATGGACTAGGCGACACGCCAATAAAGCCACTAGGGTTTTTGCCCCTCCACACCACCTTTGGAAAAGGGGAAAAATAAAAAACTCTGAGCATAGACTTCATAGTCATCGATGTAGGGTCAGCATATAATGCTTTAATTGGCAGGACTACCCTTAATCGACTCGGAGCGGTGGTATCCACCCCTCACCTTTGTATGAAATTCCCGACTTTAGCGGGGATAGCAACGGTAAGGGGAGATCAGAAATTGGTAAGGAAATGCTACAATGAAAGCCTAAACCTGAGAGGAAAAAGCCGAGAAGTTCACACAGTAGAGCTCGGAGGCGCAAGGGCTAGAGAGGAGCTGCGTCCACAACCGGGAGGAAAAACCGAGGAGATACAGGTCGGCGAAGAGGAGGGAAAAAATACTCACATAGGGGCCAACCTAGGGGAAACCCTAAAACAAGGGTTGACTAAGAGATAACTCCGATCTCTTCGCCTGGAAGGCCTCCGACATGTCTGGGATAGACCCCGAGCTCATGTCCCATAAGCTCTCGGTTTACCCGGGGTCCCGACCTGTACAACAGAGAAGACGCAAGCTCGGCCCAGAGCGAGCCCTAATAGTAGAGGAGCAAGTACAAGCGCTCCTTGAAGCCGGCTTCATTAGAGAAGTCAAGTACCCAACATGGCTAGCCAATGTAGTGCTAGTCAAAAAACAAAATGGCAAATGGAGAATGTGTGTCGACTACACCGACTTAAATAAGGCATGTCCCAAGGACCCTTATCCACTGCCAAGTATTGACACCCTAGTGGACTCCAGCTCGGGGTATCAATACTTGTCGTTCATGGACGCCTACTCGGGGTATAACCAAATCCCGATGTTTGAGCCAGACCAGGAGAAAACATCATTCATCACGCCCAGAGCTAATTTTTGCTACGTGGTCATGCCATTCGGATTGAAAAATGCAGGGCCACATATCAGAGGTTGATGAATAAGGTGTTTGCCTCTCACCTAGGGAGCCTAATGGAAGTATACGTCGACGATATGCTGGTAAAGACCAAGAAAGAAGTCGACCTCTTGTCTGACCTCTCACAAGTCTTTGACACCATAAGATTGCGCGGGATAAGACTAAATCCTGCAAAGTGCGCCTTCGCGGTAGAGGCAGGAAAATTCCTAGGGTTTATGCTAACACAAAGAGGGATTGAAGCTAATCCCGACAAGTGTAGAGCTATCCTAGAGATGAAAAGCCCGACTTGTTTAAGAGAGGTCCAGCAGCTGAATGGCCGACTTGCAGCCCTTTCCAGATTTTTGGCAGGATCGGCGCTAAAATCCCTCTCACTGTTCTCTTTATTGAGAAAGGGATGTCAGTTTGAATGGACTCCTGAATGCGAGGAGGCGTTCCAGGATTTCAAAAGATTCTTAAGCCAACCTCCTATTTTGACCCGACCTATAGCTGGGGAAGACCTCGTCCTATACTTATCTGTAGCAGACAAGGCCGTCTCATCGGCCCTGATCAGAGAAGACGAGGTTGGACAACACCCAGTATATTTCATCAGTAAAATTCTACAAGGCCCTGAGCTAAGGTACCACAAACTGGAGAAGTTTTCCTACTCCTTAGTAGTAGCCTCACGAAGACTACGGCCTTACTTTCAAGCTCACACAATAAGAGTCCGCACGAACCAACCCATGAAGCAAATCCTCCAAAAGACGGATGTTGCAGGGAGAATGGTTCAATGGGCAATAGAGCTCTCCGAGTTCGACCTGAAGTATGAAGCTCGGACAGCGATTAAAGCCCAGTGCCTCACCGACTTCATCGCAGAATACGCAGGAGACCAAGAGGAAAAACCAACTACATGGGAACTCTATGTAGATGGATCCTCGAACAAAACAGGAAGCGGTGCAGGCATAATATTGGTGGATGAAAGGGGAACCCAGATAGAAGTTTCCCTCAAATTTGAATTCCCAGCTTCAAATAATCAGGCAGAGTATGAAGCTCTGATTGCTGGATTGAAGCTGGCGGAAGAAGTCGGTGCTACAAAAGTGATGATATACAGCGACTCGCAAGTGGTGACCTCCCAGATAAGTGGAGAGTATCAGGCGAAGGACCAAAATATGAAAAAGTACTTGGAAAAAACTCTGGAACATCTTGGGCGCTTTACAGAAACTGAGGTCAAACATATAACTCGGGATCTAAATAGCAGAGCAGACGCCTTATCCAAGTTAGCAAGTACCAAACCAGGAGGGAATAACAGAAGCCTGATCCAGGAAACTCTCCAGAAACCCTCCGTAGTAAAAGAAAAAGACAAACAAGAGGTCCTTGAGGTAGTCGGATTAAACCTCGGATGGATGAACCCCTTGGTCGAATACATGAAATTCGACATCCTCCCCAAGGAGGAAAAGGAGGCTAAGAAGATCCGAAGGAAAGCACAACATTACACTTTGGTGAGAAATATCCTCTACAGAAGGGGGATATCAACACCATTATTAAAATGTGTACCGACCTCAAGAACCACCGAAGTGTTAGAAGAAATCCACAGTGGGATCTGCGGAAATCACCTCGGAGCGAGATCACTAGCCAGGAAAGTAATCCGAGCAGGATTCTACTGGCCGACCTTACAGAAAGATGCCACGAAATTTGTGAAAAAATGCCAACCATGCCAGATGCATGCAAATTTCTATGTGGCCCCACCAGAGGAGCTCATCAGTATCACTTCTCCATGGCCTTTTGCAAAGTGGGGAATGGATTTGTTAGGTCCTTTTCCCCAGGCGCCAGGACAAGTCAGATACTTGATCGTGGGAATAGATTACTTCACAAAGTGGATAGAAGCAGAGCCATTGGCCACCATCACCGCACAAAGAAGTCAGAGGTTCCTCTACAAAAATATCATCACAAGGTATGGGATACCTCATTCCATTACTACAGATAATGGAACCCAGTTCACCGACTCTACCTTTAGAAGCCTAGTAGCCAGTATGAAAATCAAACACCAGTTCACCTCGGTGGAGCACCCGCAAGCCAATGGGCAAGCCGAGGCGGCCAACAAAGTCATACTGGCAGGGCTAAAGAAGAGATTACAAGATGCAAAAGGAGCTTGGGCCGAAGAGCTCCCCCAAGTGCTATGGGCCTACAGGACGACACCCCAATCCGCCACTGGAGAAACTTCCTTCCGACTAGTTTATGGGGTAGAAGCCATGATCCCAATAGAAGTCAGCGAGCAAAGCCCAAGAGTGATTCTCCATGACGAGATCGGGAATATACAGGGGCACAAAGAGGAGCTCGACTTGCTCCCGAAGTCCGAGAAGAAGCCCAGATAAGAGAAGCAGCATTGAAGCAAAGGATGGCTAGAAGATACAACAAAAAAGTCATCCGAAGAACATTCACCCTAAGCGACTTGGTCCTGATCAGAAATGACATTGGAGTCAACAAATCAGGAGAAGGAAAGCTCGCTGCAAATTAGAAGGGACCATACAAAATCAATGAGATCTTAGGAAAAGGCTATTATAAAGTGACCGACCTGGACGGCACCGAGTTACCAAGGTCGTGGCATGCTTGTAATATGAAAAGGTACTATAGCTAAAAGCGAACTCTACTCCCTGATGTACTCTTTTCCCAACTTCATGATTTTTTCCCAAAACCAAAGGGTTTTTTCTGAAGAAGGGTTTTTAACGAGGCATCATAGTAGGGGCTGAGGGAAATAGACTGTCAAAAACCCTTAGTAGCAATGAAGTACCCCCCAATTAATAAAGATCTTTTCATCTTACAAATATCTCTTATAAATTCCTTTTTTATTGTTTTCTATTCCTTTCTATGAAACGCGCCGACTTACGCTCGACAAAACGTAAAAATTCCATGACCGACCTAGATGGTCGTCAGGATGAAACGACGAGGTACAAGTCGGCGTAAAGAGGTTATACAAGTTGATCATAATAAACTCGAAAACATCCCGACTTATAAGTCGGAATGAGAAACCGAGTAAAACAGAAATGAATCACGAAAATAGCCTAAGTCATAAAAACTCAATAAAACGAAATTGAGTACTAGGAATAACCGAAAAGAGATAGGAAAAAACCTAAGAAAAGATTAAAAGGCTACCCTAAAGATCCTTAAATAAAAAGGTTCAGAAAGGCAGACAAAGCCAAAGAAAAGGTTTTTCAAGAAAAGATCAAAGGGAAATTCGAAATCAGAGAAGCATGCACGCATAAGGTAACTTAGACCCTTAGTCAAAAAAGGGTATTTTCTGAACCTCAAAACCCTTATAAAAAAAAAGGGTACTTATAAATATTTTGTTTACAGCCTTAAAATGCCAAAAGAAATTGTTCAATCACCACCAACACAAACAAAGAAAGAGTTTAAAAAAGGAGGAACCCACAGGCCGGGCCCCCATATAGCCAACAAAATTATTTTTTAGGAAGGAGAGTAGACGGATCACCACCACCAGGGCCGGGAAGAGAGGCATCTATAGGAGAAGGAGAGGAAGTCGGAGGAACTGTGGAGGAACTCGGGGCATCCTTAGGGCGAGGAGGAGACTCTATAATCCTTTGCCCCCGAGTCTTCAAATCTGACTCGGAAATAATCTCGGGGACAGGGGGATCCACAATGGCACCATCGATGACAACCTTATCGGGATCTAAAGGAGAGAGGTCCAAGTCAGGAGCAATGACTCCGACCTGCTCCTTAAAAATCCTCCAAGCCTCCTCAGCGCCATCAGCAATAGAGTCCTCCAACTCGGCGTATGCCTTCTGAGAATTCAGCAGATCATTCTTCACAGACACAAGATCATCAAACAAACTTTGATAGCTATCCTGTGCTGTCTTCCTCAAACCGACCTCCATGTTGCATTGGGCTTGCAACTTCCTCTCCCTCTCCCGGAGGTTATCTCTCTCCTCCCTCAGCCTGGCGACTTCCTCCTTCAACTTCCCCTCATGCTCCTGATATATGAGAAGCCTACCTTCCAGCTCTTCGACCCTCGAGGTCATCCCTAAAGAGCTGAGAGGAGCCTTCTC
>NC_029792.2:123078993-123079485 GCF_000816755.2 Arachis ipaensis
CAGCCAGTATAAAGGAAATCGGGGAGAAGAATTATCATCTAAAAAGAAGGGATGGTGACCCTCTACGGCTTGAACTTTGAAAAAATAACTTTTAAAGTCATGGAAGGATTCATCAAAAAGGGTAAAAACTCTCCGACCCTGTATGGCTCGGAAAGACACCCATTGTTGCTTATTTTTTAGCCCACTGAAGGGTTTGGTCATGTGGAAGAGATAGAAAAAAATCTTCAAAGAAGTCGGAAACTCCAAAGCCTGGCTAATAAATTGGTAAATTTTCAAAAAATCCCAAGAATTGGGGTGAAGCTGGGTAGGGGCAACTCGGCAGTGATGCAAAACAGATATCTCAAAGTTTGAAAAAGGGAGAAAAACACCCAAACGGGTGATCATGCACTCATACATAAAGAAAAAATGAGAGGCCGCCTCATTGACTCTCCCAAAGCAAACCCGGTCTTCAGGACCCGGGACTACCAATTCATACTTCGGCTCGTCATCCTC
>NC_029792.2:123079557-123093732 GCF_000816755.2 Arachis ipaensis
ATTGGGGTCGAGTAGGGGCACTGTTCATACCCTGGCCCAACAAATAAGGCCCAGGATCCAAATAAAAAGGCCCAACCCAAAGGGTTGGCCTCACCTTTCACCAGATTAGCCGCTACGAAGTTGGAACTAGTCACGACTTGCTCTAAAGAAGTCGGAAACGAGGATTAACTGGCAGATAAGCACTCATTTGAATGAGTAACTGCCCCTATAATCTCTCTAACCACTTCACGAGCCATATCTTAACTTTCCTAAGATAAAGGGACGGTTAACACCCTAGAAAAGTGGCACTACTCCAACGGTGGTTATTGGCTTACCACTATAAATACACTGACACCCCTCAGGTATCTCTAAGTCCCAATACTCTCTAGACCTGCTAACCCCTTTGCTGACTTAGGCATCGGAGTGTCTTTGCAGGTACCACCCCCCCCATTCTCTCATACTCACAAGTCGGATGGAGGCCCCCAAGGCGCAGACCCTGACAAAGGCTTCCTCCCTCAGACGATTGGGCCAACCAGCGCCATCCAACCCATTAATCTCCGGTTACCTACCGTAACAGTAATGAAAATGAAATAAAATAACTAATCTAACAAATTTTCAAGAGGAACTAATCTCCTTTGGCAATGGAGAGACTGAAGAAAGTAAATCGGGGAGAGGTGTAAGATGGTTTTGGTTTTAGAGTTTTATGCTAAGATTAAGGTTTGAATCCGAGTTTGTTGTGTTCCTAAAATAGAAGGGAGTTATTGAACGGAAGAGAAGTTTGAGAACAGGGTGATGAGGATAAGGTTTTTTATTTTGGAATTTTTTATTATTTTAAAATACTTAAAAATATTATGTAATAATAATTCTAAAATAATTAAAAATATCATGTAATTAGAATAAGAGGCCTGCTACACATACAAGTCTTTTTGACTTACAAGTCTTACAAGTTGGCACAAGCCCAACAAAAAACACACATTACACTCCCATATTCAAGAGTAAATAAACGCACGTTATTCAACCACTTCCTGTTTCCAAAACGCGCTACTCACCATGCATTATAAACGACTATTCTTCTTCTTCCTCCATGAAAACGAGTTTCTTGTCAAATTTGAAGATAATGGAACTTCAGAAATACACCCAAACGATTACAGAAATACACCCAAACGATCACAGAAATACAGCCAAAGGATTACAAAAATATACCCAAACGGTTACAGGAATTCACCCAAACAATTATAGAAATACACCCAAAGGATTACAGAAATACACCCAAAGGATTACAAAAACTACACCCAAAGGATTTAAGAAATACACCCAAAATTTGTTAAAGTACACCTTATGCATAATTCAGAACTCTTTCTCTTTCTCCTCATCATCTTCTGCTATTTCTTCTTCTTCAAAAACGATTTCAGAGCTTGATGTCAAAAAACAATGGAAATCGAGAATAACGAAGAAAGAAAACAGAGAAAAAAGCACGTAAATGAAGAAGGAGAAAGATAAGGCAAGAAACGAAAGAAAAGAAGAAGAAGAACGTGCAGCAAGAAGAAGAAGAAGGTGCAGTGAAAACGTGCAGTAACGGTTGAAGAAGGAGAAAGAGAAGGCAAGAAACGAAAGAAAAGAAGAAGAAGAAGAGGAAGAGGAAGAAGAACGTGCAGCAAGAAAAAAAAGAAGGTGCAGTAAAAACGTGCAGTAAAAACATGCAGTAATGGTTGAAGAAGGAGAAAGAGAAGGCAAGAAACGAAAAAAAAGAAGAAGAAGAGGAAGAGAAAGAAGAACGTGCGCAAGAAGAAGAAGAATATGTACTTGTAAAGACTTATATAAAAAAACGCTTGTATGTGGAGAATTTCTCTTAGAACAATTATTCAAGTCTTATACGTTAGCTATTTTAGTGTTTTTTACTAATTGAAATAGGAGTAATTGACAATTTAGTTATTTTGTCAAATTTTAAAATTTTTTAAAAATTATTTTATTATTTATATTTTTTTAAATTATTTTTGTCAGTGTTAGAATCTTTTGGATATCAATTTAATATTTTGTTCTTTAAATAAATAAATAAATAATTTTTTTTTACCCAAACGGTATCCCCAACCCGACAGGTTAAGGACTAATCCGTCGCAGATCTGAGCTCCATTTAAGGGTCTGCCGCTGGCCAATGAGTTGCTGCATGCACAAGGTGGGGTTCGAACTCCCGACACTTATTTAAGCGGATGAGTGAGTTGACCACTCGACCAACCCAAGTTGGTTAAATAAATAATTATTGATTGATCATGTTTTTAATAATGTCTTAGCTAAAGTTTTTGTAAGACTGTTAAATGGACCAACGTGACCCATTTGGCCTAGCTTGCCTAAGTCCACCTGTTATACGGGCTAGTCTATTTATTTTGTGTTTATTTACGAGTCTAAGTTTTCAAGTTGGGATATTTTATAGAATATTTTAATTTTGATATTGGGTTTATACTAGTATTTTTTAATAATGTGTGAAATTTTGTATGTTTTCTTTCATAAGGATATCACAAATCTAACTCTACGATTTGTGAAGTTTAACTTTTTTTTTTTATTTTTAAAATACAAAATTTATTCTCCAATTTGTGAAGTAACACAAAATCTACCATTCGATTTGTAAACTTACACAAATCTGACCTTTCAATTTGTGTTTCAGTATTTAAAAAAAATTAATATGCAAATCGAACCCTCTGATTTGTGATTACCTCCGTACTAAATTAAAATACACCACTTTTCCATAATCAAGAATAACACAGCAATAATTTTCATATTAAAAAAAAAACAGCCTATTTTATAACTGAAATAGTATCGATAACTCAAAGTGTTGTGTGTGTGAGAGAGAGAGAGAGAGAGAGAGATGAAGCTTAGATGAATGAATGAGAGAATGAGAATGTGATTATTGTGTAGCAGCTACAGCTGATAGGAGTTTATATACATATGTTGAGACACGTGACTTGCTGCACCTGTTACCACTAATTAGTTGCTAACTAATTGCTAAAGTGACTCTAACAAACTTCCGTTATTCTATTCTATTATCCTGTCATCCCCCCTCAAACTCAACGATTGAGGTTGCTCAATCTTGAGTTTGGACCGAAAGGTTGCAAACCGTGAGGAGCTTACTGCCTTAGTCATGACATCGGCAATTTGAGTATCTCCAGGGATATGATGAATCTGGACTCGCCCTTTGGCTACATGGTCTCGCACCAAATGGAGATCAATCTCAAAATGCTTTGAGCGAGAATGAAGCACAGGATTTGCGGACATTAACACAGCACCTGCATTGTCACAATACACTTTGAGGGTAGGTACAAGAATGTGAATTTCACCAAGTAGATTTCGAATCCAGAGCAGCTCGGCTACCACATTGGCAATGCCACGGTACTCAGCCTCTGTGCTGGAACGAGATACTGCAGCCTGCTTCTTTGAGCACCAAGAAACAGGGTTCGGCCCAAACATGACACAATAGCCAGCAGTGGATTTGTGATCCTCAATGTCTGAGGCCCAATCAGAGTCAGTATATCCTGTAAGGATCAACTCAGTAGGTTTACGCAGATGAAGCCCCATGGTCCTCGTGCCTTGCAGATACCTGAGGATACGCTTTACCGCTTTCCAATGCTTGTCCAGCGGAGCTTGCATAAATTGGCAGACTTTGTTGATGCAGAATGCAATTTCAGGCCTGGTGACAGTGAGGTATTGGAGGCTTCCAACAACAGATCTGTACAGGCTCACATGCTCAAATGGCACACCATCTGTGGATGTCAACTTCAAGTTAGAAGTCATAGGGGTAGCAGCAGCCTTAGAGTCTCCCATGTTAGCCTTCTTTAGCAAATCATTAATGTACTTCGTCTGGGACAGTAGTAGGCCCCCACAAGATGTTTGAGTGACTTCAATGCCCAAAAAATACTTTAATTCTCCCATATCTCGAAGTGAGAACTTGGAGTGAAGTTGTTGCACTAATTTGGCAATAGCCTCTTTTGAAGTTCCAGTGACGATAATATCGTCCACATACACAAGGAGGAACATTGTGGCTTCACTGGTGTGTTTGAAGAACAGGGAGACATCTGATTTAGTAGAGGAGAATCCCAGAGTGTATAGTGCTGCCCTTAGAGTATTAAACCAGGATCTGGGTGTCTGCTTTAGACCATAAAGCGACCTAGTTAGTTTGTACACAACCTCCGAGCCACCAATTTCAAAGCCTTGCGACTGTCTCATATATACTTCTTCTTGCAGGCTCCCATTCAAGAATGCATTATTCACATCAAGTTGAGTTAGGGGCAGTGATTTTGTAATGCTAGAGTGAGAATAACTTGAATAGGGGCTGGCTTGACAACAGGGCTAAAGGTCTCCTTGAAGTCTATGCCTGGCCTTTGATTGAAGCCCTGAGCAACAAGCCGGGCTTTAAATTTGTTGATGGAACCATTTGGATTCTGTTTAACATGAAACACTCATTTGCTACCAATTGCACGTCTATTCGGAGGCAGAGTGGTGAGCTGCCAGGTACTATTCTTCATCAATGCTGCATATTCGTCTTCCATTGCTTGTCGCCAATGTGGTATTGTCATGGCTTCTTTGGCTGTTTTGGGTAAAAGGAAGGAGTGTAGTTCAGAATTGAAGAGTTTAGGTTTGGTGATGCCGTTCTTGGCACGGGTAGTCATGGAATGAGTGTTAGATGGTGCAGAGAGTGTGGAGACAGCTGCAGGTCTTGAAGGGTTGATGGAATTAGTGGTGTTAGCATGTGAATTGCTGACTTGATAGGCCAAATCTGTAGATTGGGGATCTGAGTTAATAGATTGGTGAGGAGGAACTGAACTAGGCAAGGTGGAATGAATGAGAGGGATAGTTGGGAGGGTGGAGAATAAGGGTGATTCTGGAAAAGGTAACGAACGAGGAGTAAAGCCAAGAGTTGGGTCTTTGAAGGGAAAATGATCTTCTTGAAACATGACATTTCTTATGATAAGAATCTTGCCATCTGTTTTGAGGCATTTGAACCCCTTGTAGTGAATTGCTGGGTCAAGATAGACACAGGACTCAGACCTGAATTGCAGCTTATGTTTGTTGTAAGGGCAAGTGTTAAGGAAGCATAAGCAGCCAAATACTTTCACCATTTGAAGAGAGGGAGCTTTGCCAAACAATTTGCAGCTTGGAGATTGGAAATTTAACACTGGTGTAGGTAGTAGGTTTATTAAGGTTGCAGTAGTCATGAAGGCATCAGGCCAATACTAAACATGCACTGCTGCTTCTGCCAACAATGTGAGCCCCATGGTTGTGATGTGCTTGTGCTTTCTTTCTGCTACACCATTCTGTTGGTGAACGTGTGGACAAGAGAACCTACGCACAATTCCTTCAGACCTCAAGTAGTTAGATAAACACAAAAATTCTTTTGCATTATCAGATTGTAATGCTTTTATCCTAGTACCTAATTGGAGTTCCACCATTTTCTTAAAAGCGAGGAAGACAGAATAAATTTGTGATCTACTTTGAGCACCACTGCTGCTGGTTGATTTATTGCAATGCTTCTACTTATTGGTGGTGGAATAGCCATGGCTTGAGACATTTCTGCTATTGAACCCTAAAGCTCTGATACCATGAAATGGTATCGATAACTCAGAGTGTTGTGTGTGAGAGAGAGATGAAGTTTAGATGAATGAATGAGAGAATGAGAATGTGATTATTGTGTAGCAGCTACAGCTGATAGGAGTTTATATACATATGTTGAGACACGTGACTTGTTGCACCTGTTACCACTAATTAGTTGCTAACTAATTGCTAAAGTGACTCTAACAAACTTCCGTTATTCTGTTCTATTATCCTGTCAATAACCAATCCAAGAAATTATTTTGGATAAAAGGCCGCTTTTCGACAAAAACCTTAAAATTGTGTTTGTTTATAAGTATGAGATAGTATGATAAGAAATTGTCAATTACTGAAATTAATTTAATTAAACTATTAAAAAATAAAGTTTTTGGACTGCAAAAAAAGTAAAATTAAAGACAAAATTTCAAAATCTAAAATTCAAATAAATAAAATGAATACTAGGACAATTGATTTCACTATATCATAAAATTAGATATTTATGATCATGTCACTCAACTTTTTAGTTGTGAATTCAAGTTGGTTAAGTTTCCTAAATCCTAATTTAGTTTTTAGTATTTTTCAAGGTCAAGAAATTCTCCCAAACTTATATAGATGTACTAATCTCTTAGTTATAACTTATATGAGTAAAAAATTATGTTTTGTGAAACTTATATAACAACCATATAAATTATATTTGTTTATCTTTAGTTTTCGTTCAATTTATGATGTTTATAGCGTTATTTACAACTTCTCACTCAAGTGCATTGTAAGCATTAAGGTTAATTATAAACACATCGAACCAAATTACCAAAACAAATATTATTGAATAACATTGATCTATAATTATTCAATTTACATAAAAAACTACATTATTATTGTCCTAACTAATGAGATTAGTTCATAATTACACAAATAAAATAGAGGGTGAACCAAAAATAAAAAACTCCCAAATTATTTTATTGCCGACAAAAATGATACAAAATTTTATTATTAACAAAATTTTTTTAAATTATTTAAAAACATGACAAAAATACACAATTGTAAACTGAGACATTTATATTAACGGAAAAGAGTGATGTAGCAAACCAAATTTTTTGTGTCAAGTAAGACTCTAACATTTGCAAGTGAGCTAAGTCACATTTTGTCATTAACGGAATAGATCTCTAATCACGATTGAATATTTTTAGCACGTTTTTTAATTTTTAGGGCATTTTTGTCAATAACAGAATTTAGGAACATTTTTGTCGACGTCAAAATAATTTAAGTGTATTTTTAGTAATTTATTCTAAAATAGAAAATATAAATGAAGGATGAAAGAAAAATGTACATTATTGAAAAATGAAATTGGAATGCTGACTCCAGACTCTAATATTCTCTAAGTATCTTTTATTTGAAATGTATTTTGTTACGGATCCGACCCACGGATCCCGCATACCCGGTTACCCGGGGACGACCCGCTTCCACACAAAGGCCCAAACACCGGCCCTTCAAAACCTCTAACCCAAATATCTCTCTCTTATCTTAACCAAATAAGATAAGATAAGATATTCACCTATAAATAAGAGGACCCAGGTCCCCCCAGGTATTCATTCATTCCTCACACTTTCTACCTCTTAGATCCATTCTGACTTGAGCGTCGGAGTGTCTTTGCAGGTACCACCCCCATTGCTCCAGTCAAGCAACCCGGCTCCAGTTCCGTCCGCGGGTTCCCGATCCACCCTTCAAACCGTACCAGAGACATCTCGTACATTGGCGCCGTCTGTGGGGAACCTGCGCCAGCTGGACCCAATGGGGGACGTAAGGATTCGAACACGTCACCATACGGCACATCCCTAGGGAACGAAATGCCAGAGCAGATCTACTCTCCAAGCTAGCCAGTACCAAACCCGGACACGGCAACAAATCGTTAATCCAGGAAGTCGTTAAGACACCTTCCGTGTCAACAACAACCAGCGCTCACCTGACAATCTCAAACCAGGGATCTTGGACCTACCCGATCCTGCAGTACCTCCTCGATGGAACACTGCCACCAGATCCCAAAGAAGAAAAGCGAATAAAAAGGGAAGCCGCCAACTATACCATTGTCGCAGGACAGCTGTACAAACGCGGATTCTCGCAACCCTTGCTCAAATGCATAGAACCCGAGAATACGGAGTACATACTCCGTGAAATCCACGAAGGCTGCTGCGGTCACCACGTCGGAGGCAAGACTTTAGCCCAAAAAGTCATCAGAGCAGGCTACTTCTGGCCCACGGTTATCCGAGATTCCATACAAATAGTTAAAAACTGCGACAAATGCCAAAGGCACGCCAATATCCACCAAGCCGCACCGCACCAGCTCAGGCAGAACGGCCGTTCGGCACTTGGGGCATCGACCTCGTCGGACCCTTCCCAACGGCACCCGGCCAGCTTAGATACCTCATCGTCGCCATAGACTACTACACTAAATGGATCGAAGCCGAACCCCTGTCCTCCATAACGGCAACCCAATGCCGAAAATTCTTCTGGCGTCAGATCATCACCCGATTCGGGATCCCCGAGATCGTTATCTCGGACAACGGAACCCAATTTACCGACAAAAAATTCAGAGAATTTTTAGAGGGGCTACATGTATCCCACCGTTTCAGCTCGGTAGAACACCCTCAGACAAACTTTTCCTAAACGTCCCAAAAAACGGAACGAAAACACGGCCACAACTGGGGAACTGATCACCCCCCAGGTCCAAAATACGCGGATATCCATGAAAAAACCCGACCAAACGACGGTCTGAGGGAGCAAAATAGCCTAAAACGGAATACATGATAGGCCCGGACGGCCCAAAAACAACAAACGGAACATACAAAAGGCCCGAACGGCCGATAAAGTACCATTAAAACAAAAATAAAGTGTTCCAAAATCAAAATACACGGCCCCCGGCCATCCGAAAATATCCAAAAGCACAGTTCAAAGAAAAAATCCAAAGAGATAAAAGTAAAAGCTACTCGAGGTCAACGATCTGGCCATCGCGAACAGTCTTGAAGGCCCCCATCACGGACACATCCACACCAGGAGCCAGCACTGAAGCTTGAGCCCTCATCGTTTCCTCGGTAGCCGCAATTGCGTCCTTCGCATCAGCTAGCAACTCCGTCTTCTCCCTCCTCAAGGCAGCAACCTCGGCCTTTAGAGCCTCCGACTCGGCGAGAAGCATGGCAGCCTGAGAACCTACATCAGAAGCCCGCTGCCGCTCCTCTGCCAGCTGAGAGAGAAGCGAAGTTTCAACCTCGGCAAGTCGAAGAATCTCTGACCCAGCCTCCTCAGAAGACTTCACAGCCTTCTCCCTCGCAGCTTCGGTAGCCTCAAGTTCCCCCTTCAACTTGGCTACCTCAGCATGAGAATGACGAAGCTTCTTGTCCAGCAAACCGACCTGAGCCATCACAGGCTCAGCCTTCCGAACAACAACGGCAGACCGGAGGAGAGCACGATACACCGACTTGGCCTGGAACGAAACATCGCAGCCATAAAAAAACGGCTCCGTTCCAGGCATCAAGTGTTGATCAATAAACCCCGGAGCATCGAAGCGTCGATCCATCACGCTGGGCACAAGACCTTCATCCTCAAAAGTCTCACTGCTTGGGTCCTCAGGCCTCTTTCTCTTCCGAGAAGCCTCAGTAGCCGTCACCACGACGACTTCAGGAGAATTCGCAGGGCCAGGGGAAACTTGAGTATCGGCCCGCGCACCCGAGGAAATCACCTCCTGAGAAACCGGCTGCGACTCCACGGCAGGATTAGAAACGGGAGTAGCCGGGGACGACGACCCCTCCTCCTGGGCCATCGCCGCCTTCAGACGCGCCAAGGATGTCAAGCCACCAGCCATCTCAACTGCAAACAATACAAAAAATTCCCAAGTTACAAAAACGGGAAACAAAACATAAAAACCAAAGAAAAAACAGACACACACCAACATATGACCGACAAGCAACCGGATCACCCATCACATCCCGGGGATTAAGAGGACGCTCTCCAAACAACTGCCACAGAACGAGAGCAATATCCCGCTCCTCCGAGGATAGGAACTCTTTCGAAACCCGAGTAAAAACCGACGGTCCCACCTTAAAATTCCAGTAAGTGGGGAACCGACGATCACCCTCCAACGTCAACCAAAAGGGATGATGTCCCCCCGAGGGACGAACCTTAAAATAACCACTCTTAAAACCGTGGAAGGAGTCTTCATACAAACCGAAAATCCGACGATGGGGCTGAGCACGGAAAGACACATACCCCTTTTTATGCTTCCCCTCCTTAGTCGGAAGAGTGCACAAGAAAAGGAAAAGAAAAACGTTTACTGAGGCAGGTAACTCTAAATAATCACAAACGAGCTCAAAAGACCGTATTGCCACCCAGCTGTTCGGATGTAGCTGGGACGGCGCCACGGAGCACCGATTCAACAACTGCTGAACAAAAGGAGAAAAGGGAAGCCGAACACCAAGTCGGGTGAACATCGCCTCATACACCCACATCCAATCCGGCACGGTCGGGGAGTCGAGATTAGTATAGCAAACCCTCTCGTCAACCCCAGAGAGGGCAAGCTCGTAGTGGCGTTCGGCATCGCCACCCCCACAAACAGCCCCTTCATCACGGAGCCGTTGGAGGTCCGCCTCCGTCATCCGCGACGGTGTCCCCCAAACATCACTGGTGACCCAAGAAAAAAGGTCAGGGACACCCCCCGCCGGGGCCACCGGAGCCCTCACACCCTCCATCCGTCGGCGAGCCATACCTAAAATATCGACGAGCACCACCGTCAGCCAAACCTCACGGCAGAAAACGACGGCGGGTAAAAAACCAAAAAATACCGCCACCGCACACCACCAATTATACGGTGGCACTCGCCCCAACCCTTTTCTAGGAAACCAACAGAACTATCTAAACCACCATACAAACACCACAAAACTACTCTAAAACAGCCTACACTTAGCAAAAACAAAAACAAAATACTGCAGAAAATAAAGCAGAAGAAAGCAAAAAGAAACAAGGGAGATGCTAACCTGATAAATCGAAGGAAGACAACCCCAAGGAAAGACGCCGCAGAAGAAGACCAACCGAAACCAAAGAAAGCAAAAATGGAGAATGGGAAATGCTGTAACTAAGAGAAGCAATAGAGAAGTAATAGCAAAACGAGGGAACTAAAGGAGGAAAACCAAAACGGTTTTTGAAAGAAGTACAACGACGAAAATACCCTTAGGAAAGCAAAACAAACGCAAGGGCAAAAAAGAAAAAGCACAACCTGCAATAAATACCCCTCGAAAAAAGGTAACGCCTCGAAGAACGCAACAGACGCGACCGATACGGAAGAGTCACGTCAGACCTAAACGGTCAGACGAATCTTCCACAAACACGAAGACCGAGGCACCGACCTCATCTCAAAGAAACCAGACGGGCACCCGAGAAAAATCGAGCCCATGACAAACGTCTCCCAGCGACAGACCGACCTCGCTCGCTCTCCCGCTGCGGGGGCAACTGTTACGGATCCGACCCACGGATCCCGCATACCCGGTTACCCGGGGACGACCCGCTTCCACACAAAGGCCCAAACACCGGCCCTTCAAAACCTCTAACCCAAATATCTCTCTCTTATCTTAACCAAATAAGATAAGATAAGATATTCACCTATAAATAAGAGGACCCAGGTCCCCACAGGTATTCATTCATTCCTCACACTTTCTACCTCTTAGATCCATTCTGACTTGAGCGTCGGAGTGTCTTTGCAGGTACCACCCCCATTGCTCCAGTCAAGCGACCCGGCTCCAGTTCCGTCCGCGGGTTCCCGATCCACCCTTCAAACCGTACCAGAGACATCTCGTACATATTTCTATTTGAGTGTATTTTCGCTAAAAAATCTATATTTTAAGCTCTAAGTGAGCTCTTTTTTTGTAGAATAAGAAATAAATTATTTTCAATTCTTAATATGCATGTGTTTAAAAAAAATATAATTGTGACAGCTAAAACCTTTGAAATTTTTACAAAATTTAGTTCTAATTCTCATTTGAAAACTTGATTAACTTGACTTTCATGATTATTGCAGTTGATATTTGATAAAAATCATGCGCCTTTGTTGATTTTGTGCACTTTTTTCTTTTTTAAGTCCAAAATGAGTTGCATTTATGAGTTATCATTTGAATTTCCACATGCTTGAGCTTCTTGATTTTTGCTTTCAATATAGACTAAAATTGACATAAATAGACAATAATAAGCTAAACTAGACAATTTATTATATTTTAACAAAATAAATTTATAAACTATAATAAAAGATAAGAAAATATAATTCTAATTATGGAGACACAAAATCATATTTGACAGATGAGACATGAAAATAGACATTATATTTTAAAACACTGAAATAATATATTTTGTGTCATTCTTAGAAACTCAGGAAAAATACATATATACTAGTAAGAGATACAACTTATTTATTTTTTTATTTTTATCAATTTTTTATAATTATATTTTTTTTCTAAATTTTTTGTGTGAAAGAAAATGAGAGAAAATTAGACTTTTATAATTTATTGAGTCTTTTTCAAGAAAAATATTGGGAAAATGCTATTTTTTTTAAAAAAATACAAGAAAGTAAACGAATTATCTATTTAGGGACATGATTAGACCATTTAATCGACTATTTTTTTAGGTTTATTGGACTTAACACGTTTAATCCAAAATTTAAATTGACATGAGTTTAAAGACAAGTATATGTTTATTTAGGAGGATAAACAGACTGATCTAACAAATTTAACTCATTTTAATAGTCCTACTTATATATAACTTTTTGATATCTTTTTATAACAAAAAAAATGCCTTTCTAATATCTAAAACCCAGTTGATTATTTTTTAACTTAAAAAAATATCTTATATTCATGGTCATACACAATTAGTTAGATAAAAATTCAATAAAATCATAAATTATACTTTTGTATATGAATAATTAAAATTCAATTTAAGAGGTCTTTAGAACTAACAGGTGGGATTATAAAGGTATACAAACAAAATTTACAGAAGAAAAATGACTGATTTAATATCTAAAATTTGGTTCTATAATTGAGCTCTTTAAAATTACTTATGTTAATACAATTGTTTGGATACTTACAGAAATAAGTTTCAAAATTCTTTAGAAATTTAACAAGATTTTTTTTATAGCAAAAGAAAGACAATTTTTAAAAGAATATAGTATGAATAAAGATGATTAAAAATGTTAAATATAAAATTCAGAAAGAGAAATTGTTTTTACTATTACTATTATTATTATTATTATACATGGAAACCCTCTTCTTCTCACCTTCGCCGCGACAATTACTACTACCGGAGGACACCCACCCCTCTTCCCCTTCCTCTTCTCACTCTTCTTTCTTCTTCTCTTCTTAAATTCAATCTTCCCCTTCCTCTTCTCACTCTTCTTTCTTCTTCTCTTCTTAAATTCAACGCAGTTTCATCTTTTTCACCATCATCATCAATCCAACTCGCTCTTCCCCTCTCCGCCGGCAACCAAACCCAATCAAAGCAAACTAAACTACAGGTTTCAACAATTCTAGCAGCAATATGTCAATGGAACCATTTTTAATCCACAACAACCATATATTCAAGTACGTACCCACATATTTAACACAATTCTCAGCAATTCGAATAACAAAATCTTCATAAGACAAACACATACAATTCAACAGCAGCAACAATTCAAAAATCCAAACACATACAATCCTATTACCACTAACAAGCCTAAACTACTATCCTAATAACCTAGTATCCATTAACATAAAAATCTAATCTAACTAAACTAACCGAGCAACTAGAACTGATTAAAAATTAAACTAAAATTCTAATTAAACCTAAGTTAAATTAAATGAAAATTAGAGGAACTGAAAATGGGTTGGTTCATGAACCTGTAATGAAGAACAAAGCAAAAAAAATCAGGGGAGAGGTGGATGTTGCAGCGGCGGTGATGAGGACAGCAGCTGCTAGAGGTAGCTGAGGTAGTCGCTGGTGGTGGTTCGGCCATGGGTCAGTGGACAGAGGAGAAGGGAAAAGAGTAGAGAAAGAAGTAAAGAGAAAGGGTTGCGACGGTGGGCTGAGGCAGGGGCAAGTGGCGGCTTCGGGAAGAGGCAGGGAGAACTCGAACAGCGAATAGCGGAGGGTCGGAAGCTGGACGGCAGCGACGGTGCCTCCATGCAAGCTTGCGGCGGAATTTTTTATAATTTTTTAATTATTTTTATTATTTAATAAGGGTAATTTGGTAAAATAAAATAAAAAAGAACGATTTTATAACATTTTATAACGTTGAGGATGATTTTAATAACAAAAAATGTCGGAGACGATTTTAATTTTGACCTCAAACTTTAAGGACGAAAAAAGTACTTACCCCTTTAGATTATTTAACATAACCTACCTTATCATACATATGAGTATATGAATGATAAATACATAAAATATAGATCTTGTAAAAAGCAGTTTTGACAAACAAATATATTGTGTGAAAAAAAAATCATTACTAATTATTCTATTTTTGTTATTAACTTTTTTTTAACAAATTAATTAGATATGTAACTCATTTAATTGGCTTTATCTTTTTATTAGCGGCTCAATAGACACTACTGTATC
>NC_029792.2:123093792-123094147 GCF_000816755.2 Arachis ipaensis
TTAATTGTGTATTTAAATTATTTTTCTATTAACAAATTAAAGAAAAAGCTTATTGATTCACTAGCAAAACGTTAGTGTCAAAATAGTGTTTATTTAATTTGTTTATCTGTGTTTCAAAAATAAACATTGAAATAAACCAGCATTTCAATTCTTTTTATTTTTTAAGCCATTTTAATATATGTACGGACATAAAAACTAAATTATCAAACATACTATTAGAAATATTTAAAATATCAATAGAAAAATGTAGTTAAATTAAGTACATAAATAATTAAACATATGTTAAGTTCTAAATATACTTCATAGTTGAATTAATAAATTATTATTTTTATTATTATTATTATAATTGTCAACA
>NC_029792.2:123094453-123099051 GCF_000816755.2 Arachis ipaensis
TAGTTGAATTACTAAAATATTATTATTATTATTATTATTATTATTATTATTATTATTATTATCAACAACATTAAACATTGTGTTTGTTTACAGGTACGAGACATTGAGATAGAAATACAGAAACACAAAATTATGTTCGACAAATGAGACATATTGTGTCAAAAGATACTGAATTAGTGTATTTTGTTTTCATCTAACAAGAAAAGATATAAAGACATTAACAAGAGTCACAACTTATTTTTTATTTTTTCTTTCATTATTCTTGTTAATTTTTTATAATTATAATTTTTATTATCATATTTTTCTTCCTAAATTTTTTGAATGAAAAAATATTGATAATAAATTAGACTTTCATAATTTGTTCTAATTTATCACCAAATAAAATACAAGAACATTAATTTGTGTGTCTCTGTCCTTTCTATCTAGTTCTCAATGTCTTGTCTTGTCCTATTTTCAAAACCAAACGTAGCCTAAGAGTCTTGATTGACCATTAACATTATAAATTTATGAAATTTGATCAAATCAAAGTCCAATTGAGGAGGGAACTTGAGATATTAGAATTTTTGAATTTGGGGTTCATTTGATCTAATTTCATTAACTAATAATGTTAATGGAAGTGACGGAATGACTAACATAATTAATTTAAAATTTTTAAAGAACGAATTTGATTAAAAAAATTTTTTAAAAACCAAAGTAGAGAACGAGTGATGTTTCAGAAATTTATTTGACCATTTACTCTTTAAAATACTAAAATATATTTTACGCATTAATTTTAAAATACTAAATTACACTTATAGGATTATTTGAATGTTTTAGACTTCAGCCCAATATTTAAAATTTACAAAAAAATAAAAAATTTATAAAAAAATAGTTAACCTGATTAACAGGTTACTTTTTTTAATTCAAACCATTCAAATAAAATATAATAAATGAAGAGTTCAGATTTAATGAATTAACAAGGTGTGCAGCACTTCATACTTAGAAAAAAGTGTTTAAGATGAGCCTCAATTGTTGATAAAAACTAATAATATTTGTTAGTTATGCAGCATTATTAATAAAATTATAATAAATAGTAAATAGTAATAAATAAATATATAATAGTCAACGAACTATAATTCAAACGACATAATTTCTCTATTTTTATTTAGATATCTCGGGTTTGAGTCTTACCTTTGGAAAAATAAATAAATAAATAAATAGTGAAAACTCACATGCAGGGGATAGGAAAACCAGAGAGAAGAAGGAGTGAAAATGTGAACTTGTATTAAATGATGAATCACACTTTTACATAGCTGACCTTCCCATATTTATACAGAGCTAACTAACTACTGATTAGCATAAATATCTAACTACTCTAATCAATTTTCTCTAACTAACTATCAGCATAAATAGCTAACTAACTACTGTTCAGCAGCCCAAGCTTACTATGGATGTAATGGAAAGGACCTGGTGCTAGTGGCTTAGTCAAAATGTCTGCAACCTGCTCATGTGTAGAGATAGGTAGCAGATTAATCACGCCTTCTTGTAGTTTGTCGCGGACAATGTGGCAATCTGCTTCGATATGCTTTGTCCGCTCATGGAAGACTGGATTAGTGGCTATATACACAGCAAACTTGCTATCACAGTAAATGTTCGTTGCCTTCTGAAGTGGTGCGCCAAGTTCCTGAAGAACATAACTCAACCATTAGACCTCCCTAGTTGCAAGCGCCAACGCCCTATATTCTGCCTCGGAGGAGGAAGCAGCGACTGTAAGTTGCTTCTTGCTCTTCCAACTAACAAGAGATGATCCAAAGTAAAAGCAATACGCTGAGATCGACCTCCTGGAGTCAGGACACCCTGGCCCAGTCTAAGTCTGAGAAGCCTGTGAGATTCAAGTCTGATTTGGCTGAGAAGAAAAGGCCAGCAGCTGGGGATCCTTTCACGTATCTCAATATTTGATGAGCAGCTCGCAAATGCTCTGTGGTAGGACAATCCAAAAATGGACTCAACTTCTCTATAGTGAAACTTATATCCGGCCTAGTGTTTGAAAGATAGAGCAACTTTCCAATGATTCTTCGGTATGGAGTAGAATCAGACAGCAGCTCCCCATCACTCTTACTAAGCTTTGCACCATAATCCATTGGTGTTGGGGCAGGCTTGCATTCCTCAAAATCTGTTTCTTTAAGCAAATCCAGCACATATTTTCATTGATACAAAGCAATTCCTTTCTGTGACCTAGCCACTTCTAAGCCAAGAAAATATTTGAGGTCCCAATATCTTTGATCCGAAATCTATCATCAAGTATCTTCTTCACATTCTCAATCTCATTGAGATCATCACATGCCAAAACCAAATCATCAACGTAAACTACGACTGCTGTAAATCCTTTTAGAGTTGATTTTGTGAACAAACTATAATCTAGTTTGCACTGCTTGAAATCCAGCTCCACAAGAACAGATTTGAGTTTTGAATTCTACTGTCTACTAGCTTGTTTCAATCCATACAGTGACTTCTCAAGTTTGCACACTTGTCCTGGCTTTGCATGAAGTCATTCCAGCACCTTCATTCATGTATACTTCTTCATCCAGGTCACCATGCAGAAACACAGTATTAACATCAATTTGTTTCAAGTGCCAGCTTTTCATAGCAGCAAGAGCCAAAACCACTCGCAATGTTCCCAATTTAATAACTGGGCTAAAGGTATCCTTGTAATCAACTCCAGGAACCTGCGTGAATCCCTTTGCAACGAGGCGAGCTTTGTGACGTTCCACACTACCATTCGGATGATACTTGACTTTGAATACCCACTTACATCCTATTGCCTTCTTGCCAGGTGGGAGTGAGGTCAACTTCCAGGTTTTATTTTCATCCAGAGCAGTCAGTTCAGCCTTAATAGCTTCTTGCCAGCAAGTTTGAGATATCGCCTTCTCATAGCGCTTAGGCTCGATGTTTTGAATAACTAATGAGTATGCAAGATGCATGGGGAAAATAGAATGATAGAATAAAAAGTTTGAGATAGGATATCTTTGAAGGTTTCGCATGGTTTTTGAATTTTCATTGATAGCTGTTATACATTTGTAATCTTTCAAGTAAGCTGGCGGTTTTGAAATTCTTGTGGATCTTCTCAGCATCACATGAGTAGGGAGACTAGGTGAATCATGCACCTGTGTATCTAATCTAGGACTAGTGTCTACATTTGTGTGTGATGTATGGTCAGAATTGTCAAAAGCTTTCAAATGATGCATACAGTTTGAAAGAGGAGAAGTTGTAGGAGAAGGAGAAATTGGATATCGAAGAAGAAATTGCAGAAAGAGATGAGATCGGAAATCAAAGAATCTTGAAAAAAAGAAATCAGAACGCTCGAAGAGAACTTGAACTAAGAGAAGTCAGTCTTGAAGAGGAACCTGGATCCATCATCTCTCTCCAACCACGATTGATGATCGTGAATCGAAGATCAAGCCACTCTCTCTTCAATCGCCGCACCATATTAAAGGTTGCGCATGAGAACGAGAAAAGAATGCAGGGGATAGGAAAACTAGAAAGAAGAAGGAGTGAAAATGTGAACTGTATTAAATGATGAATCACACTTTTACATAGCTGACCTTCCTATATTTATACATAGCTAACTAACTACTGATTAGTATAAATATCTAACTACTCTAATCAATTTTCTCTAACTAACTATCAGCAGACTCTCTTATTAAGTAATAGTTACTAATTAAAAATTGTTAGATAACAATTTATCAAACATGTCAAATTATCTAGTGGTTTTCAACTAACTTTACTGCCTAAATAAATATATAGTAGATAAAGATATTTTGAATTTTAAAATCATTTGCTATGATACATGGATACTGACACGGACACGGGACATGACATGACACGGGACACGCCGACACGCGAATTTTAAAATCTTACATGACACGGGGACACGTATATATATAAAATATAAAGTATTTTTTAGATAAATTGTAATGATATTTTGATATTTTATTGATATTAAAATATAAATTAAAATTTTTAATTATTTTTAATGTCTTATTTTAATTATATCAAGTATTTAAAATATTTTTGTTTTAATAAATAATAATATATACTATATCTAAATTTATTTTAAGAATATATGTTAAGAATAAGACTGGACACGCGGACACGTGATGGTATTTAAATATTTTTCAAGCGTGTTCGAAAAAGATTTTTTTATTTTTTATTAAGACACATTTGGACACAGCAAAGTGTCGTGTCCGATACGCAAACACGATAACTCAACTAAGTGCATGTACTTCATAGATCATTTGGGAAGTCACCAAACAAAAAAAATCATTTCGGAAATGAACGAGCTTTACCTTCATTAACTAACTTAGTCACGAAGTCAATATATATTGGAATTTGGAACGCAAATTTTGGGTGTTGAGTAGTAAAGCAGAGTGAAAGTAGAAGTGGCCTTATTGACTCGCCATTGACCAGTGACGATCCTTTTCTTCCTCGCAATTTTCATCTTCATTCTTTGGTCAGTTTCTCTGTTACTTCATTCTCTTGTCTCTTCTTTTTCCTTCTGCCTCATCATCATCATCATGCTCTTCAATCGCTTCCGAATGCTCAAATTTCACTCAAGTTCG
>NC_029792.2:123101555-123131489 GCF_000816755.2 Arachis ipaensis
TGTTATTTTTTTCCACATTTATAATTCGTTACGTGTGAAAAGTGAATTTTTCAGTGAACAAGCTGATTTTTTTGTCCGAAAAGCAGAAACATGCATCCTAATTTCGTAAATATCTTGAAGCCATTTAAGCCAAGCTTGTTCATGTTTGTTTATCCAAATCATTTTAATAAAGACTATTATTTATTTACGTTCTTTACATTTATTCATGAGCCAGTGAGTCTAGTATGTGTAACTTCTTTTTCTATACATAAAAGGTGTTCTTGAGCTTCAGCTGTATTTTTTTTGTTTTATTTCTTGACTCATTTGCACTTATTGACTGCAATTGGATCTTAAGAGAGTCATGAATGTTTGCGTTTTCATTTTCTGTTTTCACTTCTCGGTGCTGTCTGTTTTCAGAATTGTGTGGAAAAAAAAAAATAGGAGGTGAAATCAGAAATTGGATTTTGTTGTTTCTATTATTTTCTCTTTTTCCTCCACAAGATCTAGAAAACAAAAGATACTAGAAATAAAAATAGAAAATGAAACAAACCAAACGCACTCATTGACATTTTCTGCAGGTTGCACTCATTGACATTGTTGAAACTTTTTTGCTAGATTGAGACCTTGTGTTTTGAAAACTAGATACTTATCTATATTCTTGATAGCTGATCATTGATTAGTTAGTAAAGTCATTTTATATATTATAGTCATTAAGTTAAGTAACATCTGATTTGTTTCAAAAACTTACAGCCTGAACTGATAGGTTCTTTGGATAAATTTTCATCATTAAAAGTGTGGAAGTTGTTACAGACATGGCTGTCTTTAAATTAATTTGTCAAAAGCAGTGAAAGGTTTCCCTTGAAAACAAATTGGCGTGGAACGTGCATTCCAGCGTCCGAGTCAATTGTCATCTATCCAAGTTTGCCAATGTGAATAAAATTTCAATGGATTTGAATTCGTAATATTTTGGATGTCATTTGAATATGCTGACAAATTTAAATTAACTGTTTAAAATAGATGATCTAGCATCATGTTAGTGTTCCCTTTTGTTACTGCTATTCAGGAAAGGCAAAAGAGTGCGTATGAAGGATGGGTAAAACAATTGAGTTGTCTGGATTTCCATTTTATGTTACTGTGGACCATGTAAAGACATATGTGGAACATATTACTGGTGAAGGAACTGTATTTGCTGTTAAGATAAGACAAAGCCAAGGTAAGGATCAAAGGATATTTGCAATTATTCAATTTATCTCTGCAAGAAATGCTTCACTCATGATGTCTAAAGCTACCAAAAAGTTGTTGTTTGGAAATTCTCGTCTGAAGGCTAGGGAAATGATGAAAGATATTGTGCCAAAGCCAAGATCCTCTCAGCATTGTTTGAACAATGTGAAACTGCATTTCGGCTGTCAGCTCTCAGAGGAAAGGATCTCTGTTTTATGGAGAAATATGGATGTCCGTTTATGTTTCGGGTCTGGAATGAGAAAGTTTCATTTCTTTCTTTCCCATAACAATTCAGAATATAAACTTGAGCTTCATTATGACAATATTTGGAAGATTGAGCTGCATCAACCCCGAGATGAAACTGATAATTATCTCCTGATTCAGGTTCTTAAATCTAAACTTATCGTTATTGGTATTAATCTATTCTTCGGATTTAAGTAACATTTTTATTATAGTGGAAAAATGTAACTTCCAACAGGAGTTACCCCTTATAGTCACTCTCCTACCCATGGAACATAACAAATACATTGCTGGAGTACCTCGTTTACCAAAAATTTACAATGAACTGAACCTGAAGTGATAACTCAAACTAGTAACAAGCAATCTTCGTATGTTTATTAAAACAAACAGGTATAAACCATCTCTCTTGCAAGCAGGCAACAACTACATATAATGAGGAGAGTAGCCTTTAGAAATCTCACTGACAATTCTCACTTACTATTTTCCTTTTCGTTTCATCTATAACTATGTGTAAACCTTCGACCATCCTCGCAACTATTTTTCGGACCAATTCATCTAGTGCATAAGGTTTAAATTTGATGTCAAGCGTGTTATTACTTATTGGAACTTTTCTCTTTTTTAATATGTTTCAGAATTTACCATGTTGATATGACTTAGAAAGCCGAAATATTTTCTCTCGAATTTTTGTCCTTTCTCTTTTTGTGGGATTTTTTACCTTGTAATTGCATGTTGCTATGGTTGCTCTATGCATGACTTATGATGAACATCTTTACTTTTTCTTCAAATGCAGTTACTTGGTGCTCCCCGTATTTTTGAGAAAGAAGAATATACTTTGGGAGATATATATGATGATCCGTTATTCAACTATTATAAAGATGGCTCCAATGACCAATGGATTCGAGCAATAGATTTCACACCTTGCAATTGTATTGGCCAGTCTACTGCTATAGTTATAGAGCTTCCAGATGGCCAACATTTTCCAGATTTCAGGGAAAACTTTGGTTATTATGAGGAAAGTGAGAGGCCATTCACTTTAGAGACAGGAGCTCCTTTTTCTAGCATTCTCGGCCTTGTTCCAATTGTTACTCCTCCACAAGGCACTCAAATACCATATGACATCTTGTTCAAAGTTAATTCACTGGTTCAACATGGGTGTCTTGCTGGTCCGTCACTTGATGATGGCTTTTATCGTTGGGTTGATCCATGCAGAGTGAAGCTTGAATATATAGAACATGCTTTAGAAAAAATATCCTATTCAAAGGAGTGCTGTTATGATCCCATAAAGTGGCTGAGTGATCAATACAGAAGGTACAATTCCAGCAATGCATCAGGGAAGCCTCTTCGATCACCTGCGATATCCTTGGATACTGGTTTGGTCTATGTAAAGAGGGTTCAGATTACACCCTGCAAGGTGTATTTTTATGGTCCAGAGATTAATGTCTCAAATCGTGTTCTCCGCCATTTCCAGCAGGATATTGACAACTTCCTGCGTGTTTCATTTGTTGATGAAGAGTTAGAAAAACTGTATTCTACTGATTTGTCGCAACGTACTTCTGTGAATACTAAGACTGAAATATACACAAGAATTCTTTCTATCCTTAGAGATGGCATTACTATTGGTGACAAGAAGTTTGAATTTCTAGCTTTCTCGTCAAGTCAATTGCGGGAAAATTCTCTTTGGATGTTTGCTCCTACAGCAACTGGACGTACTGCTGCATATATCAGGAAATGGATGGGAGATTTTCATCGTATTAGAAATGTGGCCAAATATGCTGCTAGGCTGGGGCAATCTTTTGGTTCATCTACTGAAACACTAAGTGTTGAGAAGGATGAAGTTGAAGTTATTCCTGATGTAGAGTTTAATGGCTATGTCTTCTCTGATGGAATTGGAAAGATATCTCTTGAATTTGCCAAGAAGGTTGCTAAAAAATGTGGTTACAGTTCTACCCCGTCCGCCTTTCAGATCCGATATGGCGGATACAAAGGAGTTGTGGCTGTCGACCCAACATCGGCAGCAAAGCTATCACTGAGGAGGAGTATGCTGAAGTATGATTCAGATAACACAAAGTTGGATGTTTTGGCATGTAGTAAATTTCAGCCTTGTTATCTAAATCGTCAGTTGATTTCTCTGTTATCTACTCTTGGCATCAAGGATGAAGTTTTTGAGAAAAAACAGAAAGAGGCTGTTGATCAACTGAATACTATATTAACAGATTCATCAAAGGCACACGAGGCTCTGGACATGATGTACACTGGGGAAATCAGTAATGTTCTAAAGGAGATGCTCGTCTGTGGCTACAAGCCGAACGAAGAACCGTTTCTATCAATGATGCTGCAAACATTCAGGGCATCAAAACTTTTGGAATTGCGAATCAAGACTAGGATCCTTATTCCAAATGGACGAGCAATGATGGGTTGTCTTGATGAAACTGGAAGCCTAGAATATGGTCAGGTGTTTCTTCAATTCTCTAACCTTAGTTCTTCTTCATATGGTCGTGAAAGATCTTACATAGTCAATGGTAAGGTAGTAGTGGCGAAAAACCCCTGCTTGCACCCAGGAGATGTGCGCGTTCTAAAGGCTGTGAATGTACCAGCCTTGCATCACATGATAGATTGTGTTGTTTTCCCTCAGAAAGGACACAGGTACTTATATTTCTTAATATTTCAATCATTGTTTTTATGGTAAACACTATCTCATAAGATACTGTATCATCTATATGTTAAGTGCAGTCCAAGTCTTAAAACAAGTTTGATGAAATAATTAATACCTACTTTGCCTTTACCATGAATATTTATTTCGATCAGGTGCATTATGTATTAGGCAGCTGCACGGCTGCAAAATTATGGAGAATAATTTTTTAATAAATATGATAATGCTATGAAGTATGAACTGCTAGTTTTACGTGTTGAAAATTGGCCATGCTTCTGTTACTTTTATCAGTTTCTGAACTCCATTCATTCTAAGAGACTGCCTTCTATTTATCTTTGGTACTCTTTCCATTTCAAATTAACTGTATCTTTTTAGGTGTGCATGATTATTATACAACTATTGAATTTATTGAAAATGTAATAATCAGAAAAGAAAGACAAAAGTTTCCCTAGTATAAATTTTTCCCTCCATTAATAATTTCTTGAAATTAAAAACGACACTTAATTTGCAACAAAAAAACAGAAGAGACACTTAATTTGAAAATTTTCAAAAGTTATAAGTAGAACCTGCCATGCAGTTTTGGGGACAAATGATAAAAGAGAAAGAATGATGGAGAAAAAGACCTGCATGCAATGCAGTTTGGGGGTAAAGAAAAGAAGAGAGTAAATCAGTAAGAATGAAAGAAAAAAAAAGCTGCAATGCAGTTGCAGCTAACACATTCTTTCAGGCATCCATATTGTTTGTCTTTATTAGATATGTTAGTCAAATGCTTATGAGTTTCAAATCACATATCATTATACATGATCTGAAATGGTACATCAAAGTTGGTCTTCTTTAAATATGCTTGAGAAAGTTATTTCCATTCATAAATGCTTCTGTAAATTTCTGCATGTGGCCATCAATAACTGTTTTTTGTTCTAAGGCCTCATCCAAATGAGTGTTCGGGAAGTGATTTGGATGGCGATATCTACTTTGTTTCTTGGGACCCTGAATTGATTCCATCAAGTGAAATCGAACCAATGGACTATACTGCAGCTCCAAGTAAGGAACTGGATCATGATGTCATGATCGAGGTATCGTTCTTCGATATTGCTATCTTTGTTGTATTTGATATTATTTTTGGTTTGAAATCTTATGTTGCTATTATGTATAATCTTTAAACGTGTTTCAACGTTTTCTGCTGTTGCTATGGATTATGTTGTCACATTCATCCAAGGTTTCACTTCAATACTGATTATGTTATAAAAACTTGATTTCATCCAACTAGTCATTTCTTTCTGCCATTTTTTATTGTTAACTTACTCTCTATCTAAATCCAATACTCATTCTAAATTAGAATTTATGTCAATTTGTTATTTTTTTCTAGTGTCATTCCATAAGTCAAAAGTGTTCAACAATAATCTCATAAATACTAGTTATGTTTTGCATATGTAGCTAGACCTAGACTTGTTCAGAAAAACCAAAATCTAGCCTCAAAAGTCACTTGGTCTCTTTTATCACAAATTACACCTAAAACATTTCTCTTTTTCATCCACGAAGCTATAACTATAACTTAGATATCTCTATTTCTTTAGTATTTATTATGATATTAGATTATTAGTAATACTCAATCCATTTAACTTGCAGTATGGTCTGAGTTCGTCTTCGTGTCTTCCTTACCAATACACACTCCATACATTGTGTTATTTCCACCACAAAAAAATCTTGAGTGCATCTAAATCTTATAGTCACAACTCTCGCTTTATTTCAATTTTTTTCAATCACTTGATACAGGATATTGAGGAGTATTTTGTAAACTACATAGTTAATGACAGTCTAGGAATAATTGCCAATGCACACACTGTCTTTGCGGATCGAGAGCCGTTAAAAGCAATGTCGGAACCATGTCTCAAGCTAGCAAAGCTATTTTCAATAGCAGTTGACTTTCCAAAAACTGGTGTTCCAGCCGTTATTCCTCGCGAACTTTATGTAAAAGAATATCCAGACTTTATGGAGAAGCTTGATAAACCGTCCTATGACTCACAGAATGTTATAGGAAAGCTTTTCAGGGAAGTGCGAGGAATCGCAACGAGTGCCAGCTCGATCACCACATCCTTTACTAGGGAAGTGGCTATACAGTCATATGACCCTGATATGGAAGTTGATGGTTTTATGGATTATGTTGATGATGCTTTCTTTCACAAAACCAACTATGACTATATGCTGGGAAATTTGATGGACTACTATGGGGTCAAGACAGAAGCCGAAATCTTTGGCGGGAATATCATGAAAATGTCAAAATCTTTCAGCAAACAGAGGGATTCAGATGCAATTAATGCAGCTGTGAGGTCTCTAAGGAAAGAGGCTCGAACATGGTTCAACGATGGCGATGGCGATGATGCCTATGCAAAGGCTTCTGCATGGTATTATGTTACTTATCATCCTGATTACTATGGTCTCTATAATGAAGGCATGAATAGGGGCCATTTTTTAAGTTTCCCATGGTGTGTTTACCCTCAACTTGTTCAAATCAAGAAGGAGAAAGCCTGCATTAGAAGGTCTTATAGTCTTTCAATGGAGGATAGGTTTCTCGGTTGAGTTGGAATTGACAATTCTGCCCTTCTCTGCTGCTGTGGAGCATGCAGCTCCTCTTTATTTTCTATGTTGTGAGTAATTTAAGGGTGTGAATATTGTACATGTATGTAGATATGATGATGAAGAGTATGTTATGAATAAGAGAAATTGTGTGTGGACATTGTAGTTGCAGATGTGTTAATATATCCTGTGTTATTTCACTTATATGTAATGTCTGGGAAATAACGCAGGTCAATTCCCACACGATGGGTTATAATAAAGACAGAAATGTTAGACAACCTAACTCTTCTATTTTTTTAACTAAGTCTAACCAAATAAGAATTTACATATGCTAATTTTTTTTCGTAAGATTATTTTTTTTTTGGTTTCCTCTTTTTTCATTATCATCACCATTATTATTATCATCATTATTATCACCTCCTCTTCGTCTATTATCATCATTATCCTTTTTCTTTCTTTTTTTTCTTTTTCTTAATGTTGTCGTCTTTTTCTAAAAAAGAATAAAGAAAAAGTGTAGCATTCTATTTTATGCGTCACGTTTGTAAAGTTTAAGTATCAAAATTAAGAAATTTTTATGTTATAGGTAAGAGGTGCTATTTTTTTATATTTTTTTTAAATAATTCTTATTTCTCACACGTAACTTTATAAATAAAAATACAGAAATTTTACACGAACAAAGAAGAAAGAAGAAAAATAAGAAGAAAAAAAGAAATGACAGCATCAAGTTTAAAATCTTATAAAAAGTTAGCATCAAAATTAAAAAAATTGTGTCAAAATTAAAAAATTTTTGCATCGCGGTTAACAAATTTCGGTTAAAAAGTGTGTGATTCCTTGCGCATGTCAGTTTGTTGGATTTGAATTTAATTGGAATTAGTTGATAAAAATATTTAGATGTATAGAAAGATCCCAATACAAATAAGTTATAAGTACAATAAATTTAATCTTTAACCTTAGTATATTTTTCTATTTCTCTCTATTATTTTTACTCTATATATAATTTATATTTTATATTAGTAATTTGACAAATCAAAATATGTAATCCGATATTTTTTTACTACAATTAAAATAAATTTTTTTCTTCCAAAATTAACAAACTCCCACTCTCACTCTCATTCTTCATCTTTATCTTTCTCTCTCTTTTCTTTCATTCTCTAATTTTTCTACCTTTCTATTCTACAGAAAATAAAATTAACAAAATAATATAATTCAAATAAAATTTTTTATTATTATTATATACATATTTTTTTAGTTTTAAATATTCACCACTTATCTTTCTAATATATATTTTCATTTCTCTTCTTTCAAATATTTATTACATATAATTTGGAGAGAATACTAATGTTATAATTAAAAGTTAGAATCAAAATTCAATTGTTTTAAAAAAATTAATTTTAAATTAATTTTATAACTATCAATATAATTTTTTTTATACTAATATCTAATTATATTTTTATAT
Organism: Arachis ipaensis; assembly: GCF_000816755.2. Classification (NCBI taxonomy): domain Eukaryota; kingdom Viridiplantae; phylum Streptophyta; class Magnoliopsida; order Fabales; family Fabaceae; genus Arachis; species Arachis ipaensis. The sequence continues at coordinate 123,109,676 of NC_029792.2, forward strand.
ACATAGAGAGAAAAATATTATTTTTAAATAACAAGTATAAAAATTAATTATTTCTATTTATGCAACAAACTTAACACCTAATTAAATATAAAAGTATACACGTTAAATTATTTTAAATTTTAGATAATGAATGTTAAAATTAATTATTAATAAAAAATTAAACTCTTTCACATAAAAATAATAACTAAAAATCTTATTATTTGATTTTTTTTATCTATAGATACATTGGTCTTCTTAGTCAGAGACTTTTGTCAACCTACGACTTTTTTTTTGTAAAAGTAGTTTGATTTTATAAATCTTTTATGCTATGCATAATCTATACTGTCAGAACAAAGTGGACTGTAATTTTAAAAAATGTATATTCCCGTAATGTTATTACGGATAAAAATACTAATAAAATAAAATGTTAAAACAAGTTCTAGCTAGATGGATGCTAATTGTTGTAGTAAGTAAAGCATTGTTTTAATCTCTAATATTTATGTCAAATATTAATTTTGTTTCTAATATTTAAAATATTTTATTATTATTTTAAATGTTTCATTATATCTTATTGAGTAATGATTGGGAGTCTTTTACAAGGATGAATTCAATATCCAATTTAAACAAAGATAGATAAAATTTGATTATGTTCGATTACCTGTTGGAACTAAAATTAATTAAATTAGATCGGTTTGATTTTGGTAAGATAACAGGGTCATCGAAGTAGAAAAAGAAAAAAAATGATAGTGATAATTTGCATTTGATGATAGGTAAAACTGATAAAAAATTATTACACGTTAATTATAAAAAGATTAAAAATAATAAAATTAAAAGTTATTTCAAACATATAAAATTAAATTAAACCAAACATTAAAAATATATGTAAAACTTTTACCTTTAGGAAAAAAAAAATATTTTACCTCATTATTAAAAAGTAAATCATTAAAATCTAAGTAGTTAGGACTTAGGAGTAGTCTAGTATGGGTGGTTAATTTGAATGACAACTATTATTTGATATTTTTTAATTATTATTTCTGCCACAAATAAGATGAAGAAAAAAAGATATGAACATATAAAGGTTAGAAAGAAACACCTGTAATAATAGCCTTGTTAAGTTTCTGAGTTTCATGGTGGTGAATGGTGATGATTCATTATCATTATTCATTAACATTAACACAACAAAAAGAAAAAATATTATAAAAAAAATCACAGCGACTAAACAGAAAAATATTATAAAAAAAAAATCGTGATATGCAAATGCACACTTAATTATTTCTCTTCTACTCATCATTATTCTTGAAAAATAATCGATTTTTCACCATTGCAAGCTTCAAATTCGCGAATTCACCACAACGCATTCCAATTCCCCAAATGAATCTCTTCAAATCAGACGTAATTCCCGCATTCCTTCCATGAACGAGATATAGGGTTCTTGCAACCTTGTTCTTCCCCTTTCACGGAAGAAAAAGAAAACAAAATCCATAAGGTACATTGCATCTCTCCATAACTGCCTCTGATAGATGTTTTCTTTTTAGTTCTATTTGTTTCCATGATTAATCTTTCATCTTGTCATATCTATGTGTAATGTGGTTTCAAATGATTAATCTTTTGAAGATTTTTATGGTAAAACAAAACGAACTCTTTTTATTTGGAAACTTTTGTCATGTTACATTTGTATGGATTGGTGTTAGTATAAAATTCATTGTTTTGATCAACTTGCATATTGGCGTTATTTTGCATGAGATAACTTGTTTGAGAGTGCTAATTTATATTCTTAATTATTCTCTTAATATTTAAATGAGTACAAATTTAAATATATTATTTTTTTAAGAATATCAAAGATATAAAAAATTTGAAATCTTTTATTTAGAAATTAACAGAATAATTCGGAGAATTATGAAGTATAAACTTGGTGAAATATAGTGTAAGTTCTCTTCTCTTTTTTTATTTATTTATTTTTTTAATTTGAATGTGGTTCATCAAGGTAAATATGATAAATGGGGATGTCCGGTGATATGAGGAGCTTTTCTTATTTTTATAATCTATTTCCTTGTTCAAATCAATACATTGTGTTAGTAATCATTTTACGGATTGATGATTGTTAAAGTGAACTAGAAGAAGCATAGGTCCTATGATGGTTTTAAACTTCAACAACTTGAAGTTTTAGCTTCCAAGTTCCAATGCATTTGCAATGTCTACTTTCAATATGTGTCAACCTTTGTTTCCATTTAAACTTCAGCATCAACTGCACTTGTTTATTTGAAATAACCCTTCAGCTCATGTACATATGTGATGGTGGACAACTCTTGAGAAGTGGAATTTCAATAATTTGACTTCAATATATTGATATCAACGTCTTTATCTTTACGAGATTTGGAGTTTCACCCCGCATTTCAATTTTTCTAAATAGAGAGTTAATTTTTAAAGCAATGTGATTTGTGCTTAAATTTCTGTGATAAATAACGCATGATATAGTATATAATGGGTGATATTTCTAGTTTTAGAAATTTGGATTATGCCAGGACTAAAAACATTGCTCTTCTATTTCATACCAGGTTGGCTAACCACAGTTCCAAACCGAAAATGTTCGACCTGTATTGATTCTACCCTTGATGGGTTCCTCAAAAAGATTCTAACTTTACCAGATTCACCAACTAGGTAGGCACAATGTTCAAGCAATTCCTCAGCAAGCTCCCTCGCAACAAGAAGCTCGATGCTGATGAGTCAAGCCAAGTTAATTCATCCTCTGAGCCAAGCTCCTCCATGGACATCCCCGAATCCCCACGTGCCGCTGGTAAAAACCACCATACAGACCGTGGCAGCTCTTCCAACGCAAAGCGGGCGTCTTCTATTTTTCCAGAAAGCGCCATTTCAGGGATTGAAGCCTTGATCCCTTTCAAGGATGTTCCACCCTTGGAGAAGATGAACCTCTTTGTTAGCAAGCTCAACCTTTGTTGTGTCACCTTCGATTTCACCAACCCAAGTAAAAACACTGTCGAAAAGGACATAAAAAGAAGAACTTTGATTGAACTCGTTGATTTTGTAGCTTCTGGCTCTATTAAATTCACTGAGCCGGCTATTCTAGCAATGTGTAGAATGTGTGCCATCAACTTATTCCGTGTTTTCCCACCAAATTACCGGTCTCGGCAGTTGTCCGGTGGATCCGGTGGCAGAGATGGCGAGAATGATGATGATGAGCCATCTTTTGATCCTTCTTGGCCACACTTGCAAATTGTGTATGACTTGTTGCTTAAGTTTGTTAGCTCCCCTTGTCTTGATGCAAAGGTGGCAAAGAAATACATTGATTGTTCATTTATTTCGAGATTGCTAGAGTTGTTTGATTCAGAGGATCCTAGGGAGAGGGATTGCTTAAAAACCATAATGCATAGGGTTTATGGTAAATTCATGGTGCACAGGCCTTACATAAGAAAGTCCATTAACAATGTGTTCTTTAGGTTTGTGTTTGAAACTGAGAGGCACAATGGGATTGCTGAGTTGTTAGAGATCTTTGGAAGCATAATTAGTGGTTTTGCTTTGCCTTTGAAGGAGGAGCACAAGATCTTCTTATGGAGGGTGTTGATCCCCTTGCACAAGCCCAAATCCCTGGGGGTATACTACCAGCAATTGTCCTATTGCATCACTCAATTTATAGAGAAAGAGCCAAAGTTGGCGAGTACCGTCATTAGAGGATTGTTGAAATATTGGCCTATAACCAATAGTCAGAAGGAGGTGATGTTCCTTGGTGAATTGGAAGAAATTCTGGAAGTGATTAACATGGTAGAGTTCCAGAAGGTCATGCTGCCGTTGTTTTGGCGAATTGGATGCTGCATTAAAAGTTCTCATTTTCAGGTGCAACTGTTAACTGTTGAGTTATACTGAATCCATTTGCTGATACCTCGGTTATTGTTATCCCCTTAATCCTATGCTAGGCTTTTTAGTGAGAATTGAATGCATGCACTTTTACTTGTCTAAAATGTGGAGGAATTTGAACACCCTACCCTGGTTTGCATATTCTCAATGTGGATGCTAGCTTTTTCCCTTCTAGGCATTCTTTGCATTTCGGCTTAAGAGCTCGATAGTATTTCTTTCACCATAAATCGAGCATTATGAAAAACTGAAGTATCCATCCGAGAATTATTCTCTGCTGGTCCTTATTTGTTAGCTTGTGTTAGTTTTGGGCTGCAGCATTTAAAGTGTTCATATTATTTCTTTAGAGCTCTCCATAGTTGTTTGAATCTCCCATTGGAATCACAACTATCTTTCTTATGAATTGTTTCAGGTAGCTGAAAGAGCCCTTTTCTTGTGGAACAACGACCACATCGTCAACCTGATCGCTCACAACCGTCAGGTAATCTTGCCGATCATATTACCGGCATTAGATAGGAATTGTCAAGCCCATTGGAACCAGGCAGTTCTCAACTTAACTCTCAATGTTAGGAAGATATTTGTAGAGATGGATGAGAAGCTGTACGTTTCGTGCCTTGCTCGGTTCAAAGAGGAAGAAGCAAGGCAAAGCTCGGAAGCCGAGAAGCGGAAGGAAGCATGGAAACAACTCGAGAAAGCGGCTGGTGTCCGACCAGAGATTGGAAACACAACTGTTTTAGTTTAGTGTCTCCAATTTGATAACCTTACAAAACTGTATGTATCATAGACCCTCAATTACATCTTTTTTCTTTCATTCATTTATTTTTTAATTTTTTTCCTCCTCCCTGTTAATAGTGGAAATGACTATAATTGGGAGAGTGGCTTCTGTTTTTGGGGTCCTATATATATCACGCTTTTGATGCTTCTTAGGCCTGGCAGTAGCCAAAAAATGTTGTAATTATAACGGTTTTGATTGCTAATTTTCTAACGTATTGATGCAACTTTTACTTCTAATTAAACTGATGAGAAAAAAGGGACCATGTCGCAGATCAAAAAGTTTATTTCCATAATCATCTCTGCGTGATTTTCCATTCCTTAGCACTATGTTTTTTTTTTTTTGATACTCCCAATGACGTTGACAACATTTCTATGTGAAGATGTCTTTGTAAGAGTATTTATTTATTTTACTTCTCAAAGCACTTGTATATAAAAGTTTAAAATAGACTATGCTAGGATTCATGGTGGGCGGTGGAGTTTGTGATGTGGTCGTTATGAACAAAGTAAGGGTGGTTTTGGGGCGGAGTTGCTCTTCCTCCCATTGCTTGTTGTCATGGCGGCCCTATTTCGGCAGCTGAGGAGGTTGAAGGTGACAGGTCGTGATGAGAGTGGTGGTGGCCTGGTGAAGGTAGTAAGGGTAAAGATCGAACACAACTTTACTCTTTAGGCGACAATGCTGCTGATGGGTGGAGGAGTTGGGACTTCGGAGCATGGCAGGAAGAACAAGAGTACTAAGATTAGACTTGTGTTTTGGTTTGATGGATAAAAAAAATGAAGCTGCTGAGATGATAAATATGGAGGGATGCTAGGTAGTCAAAAAATAATTACAATATAAAAATGTCACATAAAAATTTCCATTTTCTTGATAAGTAAGTGAGATACACCTTCTTATCACTTATCCTTCTTATCACTTACTATTTTGCTGCATGTTTGGAGTCAGTAATGTTTTTTCCAAAATTAATTTTAATTTTTCCTAAATCAAATTCCTAACATCTCTTAATCACATTATTATCTATTAAAATGCAATAATTCTCTGCAAAAAATATGAAAATTAAATTAAAAATTTTTAATAATTTTTACTATACAACTTATATTTTACATATAGATTATTAAAAATAAAAAATAAAATTAAAAAATAAATTTTTAAAAATAATTATTAACTCGTCATATTAAAATCAATAAATAATTATACATATGAATATTAAATAAAAATATTAAAATAATTAAAATCATGACCTATTAGTGCACATATGAAATAATTTGAAAAATATAATAAGATGTATAGTTTAAAATTTGTTAATATTAATTATAAAAATTTATTAATTATAGACATCATAGGTATGAAATTATGAATATTATGAGTACAAATTATGAATGTTATTAACATGAAATAATGGATGTTATGTGTATGAATTTATGGATGTTATGAATAAATTTATCAATCGAATAAATTAATTTAAGAATTTGATATTTTTTTAAATTCAATTATGATAAAATTTAAAAACATCTATGTTAACTTTATAGTTACTTATACAATAACTAAAAAATGATATGTGTATGGATATTGTTCATATCCTAGCCCAACACTAAAGCCCAGGTCCAAACGAAAAGACCCAGTCCGAAGGATTGAGCCTCACCCCACACTGACCTTCCCCTAAAGAAGTCGGTTCTCACTACGACTTGCTCTAAAGAAGTCGGGGACGAAGATTAGCTGGCAGATAAACACTCACTTAAATAAGTAACTGCCCCTAAAATCTCTCAACCCACTTCTAGAAGCCATATCCCAACAATCCCTAAATAAAAGGATGGTTATCCACCTAAAAAGGTGGCACTACTCCAACGGTGGTTATTGGATCACCACTATAAATACACTAACATTCCTCAGGTATCTCTAAGTCCCAATACTCTCTAGGCCTGCTCACGCCCTTGCTAACTTAGGCATCGGAGTGTCTTTGCAGGTACCACCCCCATTCACTCGTATTCACAAGTCGGACGGAGGCCCTGAAGACGCGAATCTGCCCGAAGGCTTCCCTCCATAGACGATTGGGCCAACCCAGCGAGTCCTGCCCAATAATCTCCGGTTACCCATCGTAACAGATATAATATCTAATAAACATGAATTTAATTTTTAGATGTTAGTTGTATGTAATTATGGATGTTATGTATATGAATGTATAAATGTTATGTGTATGAACTTAGTTAGTACAATATAATTATAAATGCACATAAAAGCACAAAAAATAAATTTAAATCAGTTTATTACCATACCTCGTTAAAGCTAGTGTGTTTTCCATATTTTCGAAAATTGGTTGACTGACAACAACCTCGTTGGGTGAGTCCATCTGTTGTTCAAATTCTTCATCAGCACCTTCTACCATAGGTACTGTATTAAGGTCAAATTCAAATGCCATACTATTTGCAATGATAAACACAACTTCTTGTAAAATTTCTTGACTTATACATTATTGTGCTTGCAATGGTATTAAAGTCATGATTTTTGAATAATCATAATTAAATTAATGAAAGGTATATATTACAAAGAATCAAATGTAATTAAAATGCCTTAACGGAAATAAAGAATTAATGATTTTTTCGTATCTCCATTGATTGATATTAAATGCCTTAAGGGAAACAAAAAATAAAGTGCAATTAACTCAATTAATATATATTATCATTACCGTCCATTCTTCTTATTATTATTATTATTATTAATATTTAATGTATTTTTAAATATAAATATTAAATTATAAAAAGAAATATTAAGTATTGATTATGTGAATGTCTAATAATAAGGGATATGATATTATAATTAATGCCATTAATAAGTGAGGTTGATAAGAATATGATAAGTGGAATGATAAAAGAGTGAAATAAAAAATAAAATTGTTATTAAGTGATATAAATAAAATAAATTATAAAAAATTTTGGTTAATTATGGCTGAAAATTTTTGTTACCAAACTTTTTTCCCAAAAAATTGAACAATTTTTATGTTCACGTCACCTTTTGTTAACAAGTTTCAATAACTAATTTGTCAAATATTTATGTTTAATATTTATAGTGATTGAGGGCTGATGATTATGTAAAACCCGCTAAAATCGGTAAATAATTAGTCAATAAATCGAATTTTAATTAGAAAAATTAAAAATGTGAAACTAATATCAAAATAGGATAGAGCTTTTCAAAACGAGAATTTTAATACCAATTTCAAAAAATTTGGCCCAAATTTGGACCGAATGGATCGAACCAGTTGAACTGAAACCCAAATCGGACCTGTGGGTCCAACCGGACCCAAAACTTAAAAGGAGTAGAAGCTCCTTTCCCCCCCCCTCCCCCATTCAGCAACAACACCAACAAACAGATTTGGGGAGGAAGAGAGCTCTCTAACCCTCATCAAACCTTCCAACCACCATAACTTCCCCGTTTGAGTTCCGATCGCCGCACCGTTCGCGGCTACGCGTCTAGCGCGTCGAGCTCTACACTTCTGTCGGATCAATTTCACCGGTAAGCTCCAATTCCATCTCATAATTTCTACTCCCTTTTCTATTCTTGAAATTGAAATTCTATAGTGAGATTTTGCCAATTTGGTGTTCTAGGTTCGATTTAGCTTGCGGAGCTTATTGGGTTTGAGTTGCTACGCGTGTGGGTGCGGTAAGAATCACCTAAACCTTAATTCAATTTTGATTTCATTAGGTAAAATCTGAATTTGGAATATATATGTGCATTAGGTGTGAATTAAGTTTATATACATGCATTGGAATTGAAAAGTAAGCATTTGGAGGCTTGGTGGTGATTGGAGCTAAGATTTTGATTGGTTTCTCAAAGCTTGAGGGGCCGTGTTGTGACTTGTAAGGCTACCTTGGTCCAAACGCGGTGATCGGCCAATGCATTGTTTAGGTTTCGCGCGTTTAACATATAAGGTTTTGTGAAAACTTAGGCTAGGGAACCATAGGTTAAGTTGAAATGGTTAAATACATTAAATGATTAGTTTTGTGATGATGTTGAATAAATTGATGATTGAGTTTGTGTTGGAATTTATGAGTATGAGTTGTTGGTGTTATTGAATATGTGTTCTTGGAATCATTAATGATGGGTTGATGAAGTTGTTGACATATATGTTAATGAAATTTTGTGGTTATGGCTTGTTGATTAGTTGAACGTGATTTATGGGTGGTTATTAATGAATGGAGGAAATGAGTTAATGAATTTTAAAAATGGAAGCTTATGGTTGGAAGGGGTGGATTTTTGATTAATGTATGAGTTTTATGAATTGGTGTGAGTATTAATGTGTTAGTAGATAGTATTGATGAAATGGGGCTTGATATGTGGCAAATGTGCAGGTTCTATGGGTAAGGAATGTGGATTTGGTAAAAAGTGGGGTTTGGTAATTTTTTGGTAAAAAGTAAATTTTGATGAACTTTGGAAGTCCATAACTTACTCCTCAAATTTTGGATGCAAATGGGGTTTGTTTTAAATTAAAGAATGTTTGATAAGCTTGAGATTGATATAAAGGTTGCGAAAAACCAAATTTTGTAGAGGAAGTTATGGACGCCGGAAAATCGGTGCGAAAAACTGAAAGTTTGATTGTTATAGCAGAATCAGGTTTTTCTGGTGTGTGCCCACGCACACAGTTGTGCGCACGCACCCAATAGAAGCAAAACATTTACTTGTGCGTACGCACGCTTTGTGCGCACGCACACCTGGTGGTTTTCAGAAAGTGTGCGTACGCACACTCTTGTGCGCACGCACGCACCAGGATATGTTTTCTGTTGGTGGCGCTCGCAGGGACTGATGCGCACGCACACCAAGTGATTCCTGGCTGGTGTGCGCACGCACACGTTCTGCTTTCTTTTTTAGCTGTGCGCACGCACAGGTGTATGCGTACGCACACACCTTGTTTTCCAGCACCTGAGTTTTTAAGATTTAAACTTGGTTTTGAACCCCTAAACCCCTATTTTTGCCCTGTTAACCTTAGATTTTACCAGTGAGCTTAGTAATTAGTGGAAGGTAGGAATTTGGGGATATGCGACGGGGGACAATCTAAGATTTTCGGACTTGTCGGGTTGGCTGGATAACCGATAGATGAGCCTCATCAGCCATAGGACAGGCATACATCATGTGCATTTGTTTGTTTTGATTGTTATGCCTAACTGAATATATACATCCTGCTACCTGTTATACTTGCTACTTGCACTATCTGCTTCTTACTTGTGCGTGAACTTGTTTGGTTGCTTGTCTCTGCTGAATTATGGATGACGGAGGGACGGAGGAAGGGTGAAATGGTTTAGTGTTTATGTTAGGTTTAAAATTAAGTAAGTTTAGGAATGTCTAGATTACCTACTCCTATTTATGGCTTTTGCTTAGAAAATTAAGTTTTGCAATTATATGACGGAGTTCTATGATTGCCTCTGGCATTCTCAGGACCTTATTTATTATACGCGTGGCACTTTTACCATGCTGAGAACCTCCGGTTCTCATCCCATACTGTGTTGTTGTTTTCAGATGCAGGTCGAGAGGCTCCTCGCTAGGCGTCTGGATCTTTGAAGCGGAATAGTCCCTGGGTTATTTTGGGTTTCTTGTTTGTATTTATATATGTGCCTATGTACTTAGCTTGCTCTCTAAGAAACTTGTTTATTTTGTTCCTCATAGAGGTTGAGAGAGAGCTAGGGTCTTATTTTGTACTTTGAACATTTTGGGATACCTGTATATGTATGTATATATGTTCTCCGGCCAGCCTTGACTTCGCGGGCTGAGTCAGGAGCTAATTATGATGTATTCTTGGCTTTCTTTACTCTTTCACTTATTCCTATCCTTAACTTTTAAGTTTCTTAGCACTCAAGTAATTCTATTCCTCGAGCGTTACGCTTTTCATTTTGTGATTTTGTTTTACACATTTTTCAAGGCTCCTAGTATATTATCTCTTTCCACTATTATATGTATATATTTTATTGATTAGAGGTCTGTAACACCACACTACCTTTGTTCTACGACTTAAGCGTAAAACTCTATGTAGTAGAGTGTTACACTATGGTATCAGAGCAGTTCATTCCTATAGAGCCTGAGGACGGATTGATTATGCTTCTGTGCATTCTCTATGTGTGTGTCTATGTGCTATTAGGATATCTAACTGATATATGTGGCATAAACGTTCATGAGCATGCATTTGGGACTTAAAGTACTAGACTTGCGATATCGAGACTGATCAACTTGATATCACTTGTTTGGTATGTATAGGGACCAAATGTTGACTCGCGGACGCGGACGCGGGCGAGGTAGAGGCAGACTAGGCAATGCTATGCCTGAAGCGACAGGAAATATTCCTAACCCTGTAGACTTCATGGCTGCTCTAGGAAATATGGCTGCGGCGATGCAAGCGACAGCCGAAGTCCTGGGAAACCAAATAAATAATGGGAATAATGGCAATAACGATGATAATGGTCTTATGACACTTTCCTCTTTCCTGAAGGTTCATCCTTCGACCTTCAGAGGAACTTCGAACCCCACCGATGCGGATAACTGGATACAAGCTATTGAGCGAGCATTACAGGCTCAGCAGGTTCCTGATAAACAGTGGGTTGAGTTTGGAACCTACCAGCTGCAAGGTGAAGCTCAGCATTTGTGGCAGGGTATGAGGCGCATTCTGCAGCCTGATGGGATTGTGATCTCTTGGGAGTTGTTCCGAGAAGAATTCTATAAGAAATAATTTCCCAGCTCAGTTAGAAATGCCAAGGAACTTGAACTACTTCAGCTGAAACAAGACCAGATGACCATTACTGAGTACACAAGCAAATTTGAGAAACTGTGCCATTTTTCACGCATTTGTCAGGGAGCTCCTGAGGACTTTGTTGAGTGGAAATGCATAAAGTATGAAGGAGGCTTTCGAAGTGACATTCAGAGCTTTGTAGCGCCTAATGAGATTCGGGTGTTCTCAGAACTTGTGAATAAGAGCAGGGTGGCTGAGGAGTGTGTTAGAAAGGCTGCAGTAGAAAAAGAAAGTATAAGGATGCCATTCCAGAGGACTACAAGGAGAAATTTTCCACCCAGGGGCAGACAGTTCAAGTGTGGTGGCTTTGTCCCTCAGAATAATCAGGGGCAGGGCAACTTTAGGAGACCAAATGCCAATGCTAATCAGGGAAGAAGGCAGGGAATCAGCCACAGCAGGACTTGAGTTGTCACAGATGCGGAAAGTACCATTCAGGGCTATGTAGGTTTGGGACTAAAGTCTGTTATTCCTGTGGACAGCCTGGACACTTGGCTAATAGCTGCCCAGAGAAGAAGAGGTATGAGACAGGTAGAGTGCAGCAACCATAGAGAGTATACACTACTTCTGCAGTAGGCGCTGAGGGGTCAAAGACACTGATTAGAGGTAATTGTGATATGGCGGGTAAAACTTTGAATGCCTTGTTTGATTCTGGAGCTACACATTCTTTTATTGCATTTGAGAAGGTTGATGAGTTAGGATTGAAAATAGTAGTCCTTGGATATGATTTAAAGGTGTATAATGCCACTCACGAGCCTATGGTGACTAGATTAGAGTGCCCCCAAGTTCCATTTTGAATACAACAGCATGAGTTCGTGCATGACTTAATTTGTCTGCCTATGACTGGTCTTGATCTCATTCTGGGGTTGGACTAGTTATTCAAGAACCATGTTCTGCTCGATTGTTCGGCAAAAACAGTGTGTTTTATGCCAGAAGACACAGAAGGGCCGGTGGTGGTGAATAACTACTACTTGAATTCTATGATGGTGAATTGTTCTGGGGCCGAATGTCGGGGTATTTTGTTGTTAACTGCGGCTATTTCGAGTGATGATCAAAGTTTGGAACAAGTTCCGATTGTGTGTGAGTTTCCGAAGGTGTTTCCCAATGACATTGATGAATTTTTGCTTAATCGAGAGGTTGAGTTTGCTATTGAGTTAGTGCCTGGGGCTGGACCAATTTCAAGTGCTCCTTATAGGATGTCACCTCTAGAAATGGTCGAGCTGAAGTCTCAGCTAGAAGATCTGTTGGGTAAGAAATTCATCCGACCAAGTGTCTCTCCGTGGGGTGCGCCAGTGTTACTGGTAAAGAAGAAAGACGGGAGTATGCGTTTATGTGTTGATTATCGGCAGCTGAATAAGATTACTGTGAATAATAAATACCCGTTGCCAAGGATTGATGACATGATGGACCAGTTACAGGGAGCCAGTGTGTTCTCTAAGATTGATCTACAATCCGGATACCATCAGATAAGGGTCAGAGATGAGGATATTCCTAAAACTGCCTTCAGAACGTGCTATGGCCACTATCAATACACAGTGATGTCCTCCGAACTGACTAATGCTCCGGTGATATTCATGGATTACATGAACAGGATTTTTCATCTATATCTGGATAAGTTTGTTGTTATGTTTATCGATGACATTCTTATCTACTCTAAGACAGAGGATGAGCATGCAGAGCACTTGCGAACAGTGCTACAAATCCTGAAGGATAGGAAGTTGTATGTCAAGCTATCCAAGTGTGAGTTCTGGAAGTCTGAAGTGAAATTTCTTGGTCACGTGGTGAGTAAGCAAGGAATAGTAGTGGATCCTACTAAGGTTGAGGCGGTGATAAATTGGGAGCGAGCAACTTCAGTGACGGAGATCAGGAGTTTCTTAGGTTTGGCGGGTTATTGTCGGAGGTTCATTAAAGGGTTTTCACAGCTCGCTTTGCCTTTGACCAAGCTGACTAGGAAGGATGTTCCTTTTGTGTGGACTCCTGAGTGCGAGGAGAGTTTCCTAGTATTAAAGCAGAGATTGACTACTGCACCCGTGTTGGTGTTGCCTGAACTAAGAGAACCATTCGAAGTATACTGCGATGCATCACTGAAGGGTTTAGGATGCGCAGCATCATAAAGTTGTAGCTTATGCCTTACGTCAGTTAAGGCCGCATGAAAGAAACTACCCAACTCATAATTTGGAGCTTGCTGCCGTTGTGTTTGCTTTGAAGATTTGGAGGCATTATCTCTATGGTGTGAAATTTCAAGTTTTCTCAGACCATAAGAGCTTAAAGTACCTCTTTGAACAAAAAGAGTAGAATATACGTCAGAGGAGGTGGATGGAACTTCTGAATAATTATGACTTCGAGTTGAACTACCATCCAGAAAAGGTGAATGTGGTGGTAGATGCCTTGAGTAGGAAATCTCTATGTGTTGCTTGGATGATGCTAAGAGAGGAAGAATTGATGAAAGCATTCCAAGGATTGAAACTGGGAATTAGAGAATAGTTTAGGACTTTATACCTAAGTCAGTTACAGATTTCAAGCGACTTCAAGGCTGAACTACTGAAGGCTCATCAGAATGACCAAGATTTGTATAAAATTTTGCCGGCGATTGAGAAAGGCAAGCAATAGAGAGTGTCAGAAGATAAAGATGGGTTGTGGGGGTTCAAGGGTCGGATCATTGTGCCAGATGTCAGGGGTTTGCGACAGAGCATATTGGAGGAAGCTCATAAGAGCGAGTTCTCCGTCCATCCGGGAAGCACCAAGATGTACCAAGACCTAGAGACAATGTTCTGGTGGCCATGAATGAAAAATGATGTGGTGTTGCATGTTTCCAAGTGCCTAACTTGTCAGAAAGTTAAAATTGAACACCAAAGACCACCAGACACCCTTCAACCTTTGGAGATTCCTTATCATCTCACCATTGGATGTAGAAAATGCTCCATATGCTGCAAACGAGTGGCTATAATGACATTGGATAATGTGACTTCATGTCAAATCACTTACTACAACAGTTATCTCAGTAAGTGAGTTCCTAACCTTGTCCTTGTAATTAATAGAAGGGAAATAGGATGAACTTAGGGGATGATAGATCGGACCCGTTGCCGAAGTTATATGTTTCTTCTCCCAAAAACATGTATCCTTAAAACGCTAAACTTGTCCCCTTCATTAAAAGCAATAGGTCAAGATTGAGAGTTGTGATCCGGTCTGTATAACTCAACAACGGCTGAAGTATCAATGTGAATTAGTGAACAAAGGAGGTCACTTTCAAAAAATAACCACCCACGATCTTGATAACATTAAGGCCGCACACTTAGGTAACTGAATAGATAATCCTAAATGGTTACTCACTTAGCCGAGATATATATAAACTGAGAAAGACTAAGCAAAATACACACGGAGAAAAAGAAAGAGCATTGATAGAAAAACATCATCGATTAAGAGAAACCGTCGTTTAATACTTTAGTTTGAATTACTTACTGACTTGAGCGTCGAAGTGTTTTTCACAAGTACCACCCCACATTTCATGTTTTGGTAGGCCGACGTACAACTCCACATTACTAATCCAAAGTATACCCAAGCATGACATCTCAGGGAAAGACATACCTCTAATTGGCTCACCTTACTCAGAATATATAAGGAGGGGTGAATTGAGTACTAATGACAAATTAGAAATTTTATGAAATATAGATGAAAACTTAAATTACAGAAAGTTAGACTTGAGAATAAAGGTAACATACTTCTATTTTCCATCGGCTTATAAGTGAACTTCAAGCATTTAAACTACATACTTAAAAATTCAATTATATGACGTCGCTTAACTCAGAGAGAATGAGAGAAGGAGAGAGCGGGAGAGAGCATTTGAGGGTGAAACACGGTGAAGAAGATGGCCATGCCATCGAAAGAGATAAGGGGGAGAGTGTGGGAGGGTTTGCATCAGGTGTGAAGGAGGGATCAAGTAAGGGCGACCTTAGTTTCAGGGTGACTTCCAAGATTTCGTTCCGTGACAAGGTTATTGGTTCTACGGTAGCCACAGGGATAAATCGTGCTGAAACTCTAGATGAGGATTCCATGGCAGTGGTCACTGGAAAACAAGGAGATCCTATGCCTCCAAGAGTTTGCTTCTCCGAAGAGGCTAGGAACATCCTTTCTGAACCATACAAGGAAGCAATTGTGATTAAGGTTCTTAGAAAAAACCTTAGTTACACGGCCATGTTTCACAAATTGAAAGGGGTATGGAGGATCACCGGTGGATATAAAATCTTGGATGTGGGTTTTGGGTACTTCCTCGTTAAATTTGATCGCATGGACGATCGAGCGAAGGTTTTACTAGGGGGGCCATGGATGATCTTCGGTCACTATATTGCGGTCAAGCCATGGACACCAGATTTTAAACCTTGTGAGGACACTTTCGGGGAGACTATAGTTTTGATTCGAATCTCTGGTTTGAGCATATGGTACTATCAGGATAAAGCCATGATGAGAATCGCTTCTGCTGTGGGAAGACCAGTCAAGGTGGATCTGGCTACTAAGTTGGCGGAGAGGGGAAAATTTGCTCGGGCTTGCGTGCAAATTAATCTTGGTTTGCCGGTGGTCCGGAGTGTGATTGTCGATGAGTTTGAATATAAGGTGGAGTATGAATGCTTACACCTTATTTGTGACAAGTGCAATTGTTTCGGGCATTCAGCAACTGACTGCAGAATGACCCCAATAGATTCGGAAAGGGTGGATCGAAAGGAAACATCAGTGACCGAGACGGCGGCCCGGGTGGTGCAGCCACAGGAAGCCTCAAAAGAGAAAATTTTTGAATTTGGATGCAATCCCAAAGAGCCAGTGATAGTTGCAGAAATTGGGGAGGAATTAGATGATACGTTGCATGGGAAGGAAGTGGGGTCCCAGCATTTGGAAAATGAGGCTGGCTGGACCAAAGTCAGCGGTAAAAGGAGAGGAAAATTGAGTCAATCAGACAAAGCCCAACAAACATCTAAAGATAAAATGCCGGTGCGCTCAAATCAGAAATTGGACCAGAACTGTGACTTTGGGCTACGTATGAGAGGAGCCGAATCAGGGGTGAAGCCCGGGTCGGTTAGCGGATCTAAGGCATGCATGGCATCTTCCAAACAGCAAGGGGTGAAGGGCAAAGCTGTCTCCATTGCGGTGCCGACTTTTACTGCCATTATCAAAAACGGACACAAGAGGTTGCGCCCTTCTTCTTTGCAGAATTCGCCGTCGACTCCGGACTGCCTTGGCGACACCAGCAAGCAGCAAATCGGCAAATTGAAAGGGTTGTCAGTGGAGGGACACAGACAAACCGGGCAACAACCGGACAAGGACAAGCAAGGCTCAGGGGGATATGATGGTGGATCTTCATCATCTCGTTAGGGACTTCAACTGAGGTTGGTCCTTTTTACAATACAAATTGTTTTATGGATTATTTAGATTTAAGCTTTCTATTTTGGAATATTAGATGTGCCTCTAATAAATTGGCCCGGGTTCATAGTAAGGAGTTAGCGAATAAATTTCACCCTACTTTTTTCATTCTGTTTGAAACCCATATTGCTTTCGAGAGGATGAAATATTTTTGGAATAATCTAGGTTACCAGGGTGTTGGTATTGTTGAGGCTAATGGTCATAGTGGGGGTATCTGGGTTCTATGTTCTAATTCAAATATTTCTGTGAGAGTATTGGATGTAGTTGATCAATATATCAGTTTTGAAATCACTATGGGCAATACATCTAGTTACTGCAGTGCGGTGTATGCTAATCCGCATATACATCGGCGTAAAGAACTGTGGGGTGACTTGACAAGGATTGCTAATATGATCCACGGACCTTGGATTGTGTTAGGGGACTTTAATGATGTTCTGTTGCAGAGTGAAGTTAGAGGGGGGCAATTTAGACTTGTCAGAGCAGAATAATTTGTGGAAACATTGGAGGATTGTGGGCTGTTTGATATGGGGGCTATTGAGAGAAGATTCACTTGGTATAGGAAGGTGAAAGGTGGGGTGCAGGTGGCCAAGAAGCTTGATAGAGCAGTCATCAACCAGGACTGGCGACTAATGTTTCCGGAGGCTTATACTGAGGTGCTGGCGCGCCTTCACTCTGATCATTGCCCATTATTCACTAGGTGCAAGATGGCAAAGAGGGCTACCAAGGGCCATCGTCCGTTCAGATTTCAGGCTGCGTGGATGACTCATCCTCTTTTTAGGAATGTTATTGATACAGCTTGGAATAGAGGAGCTACGGATGTAGTCAAATGTTTGTTGGAGGTTCAAAAAGATGCAACTAGCTTCAATAAAAAGGTTTTTGGCAATATTTTTGTTAAGAAAAGGGAGTTGGAGAGGTTTTTGAACGACGTTCAGATTACTCTGGAGAGTCGGAAGGATCAACAGCTTAGGATCAAAGAGCAAGTTTTGCATCAGAAACTGAATGCTGTCCTTCTTCAAGAAGAGTTGTTGTGGTATCAAAAATCTAGAGAACAATGGGTGAGATGTGGAGACAGAAATACAAAATTTTTTCATCTGCAGACAGTTATCAGGAGAAAGAGGAACAAAATTCATGGGTTATTTTTAGAGGATGGGTCTTGGGCCACGGAGACTACGACTCTAGAAATGGCGGCAAATTCTTTCTTTCAAAAGCTCTTTTCTACAAGGGAGGATATTGACCTGGACGCCATGGGGCCTTTTCCTTGCCCGTCTCTTAGTACTGAGACTTGTCAAAAGTTAGTGGAACCGGTGACGTCTGAAGAGGTTAAAAGAGCTGTGATGACCATGAGTTCGTTTAAAGCCCCAGGGCCAGATGGATTTCAAGCAATTTTCTACAAAGAGTTCTGGGACTTTCTTAGCAACGATGTGTGTGGACTGGTCAAGCGAGCCTTTGAGGGTGAGTCACTGAATGCGGCTATTTTCGATATTCTCATTGTTCTAATTCCTAAAGTGGAAGTTCCCTCTTCCTTACGGGAGTTTCGGCCTATTAGCTTATGTAATGTAATTTATAAAATTGTCACAAAGGTTCTAGTTAACAGGTTCAAACATTTCCTGTCGGAGATCATTGGTCCTTTGCAAGGAGGGTTCATTCCAGGAAGAGGAACCACAGAGAATATTATCATTGCTCAGGAGATTATGCACTTCATGAGGAACACCAAGTCTCGAAAAGGGACCATGGCATTCAAGATTGATTTGGAAAAAGCTTATGACAGTGTAGACTGGCATTTTCTGGAAGCTACTTTGGTCCGGTTTGGGTTTCCAAAGGCTACCATTAATCTTATATTGAATTGTGTGACTTCCTCTTCGTTGGCAGTTTTGTGGAATGGGAACAGGCTCCAAAATTTCAATCCAAAGAGAGGGTTGAGGCAAGGAGATCCTATGTCTCCTTATCTATTTGTATTCTATATGGAAATGCTTGCCTGCTTTATCTCTCATAGAGTTTCCCAAGGTTTGTGGAACCCAGTTGCAGTTTCTAGGAATGGACCACGACTCTCTCATTTGATGTTTGCAGATGATCTTTTGCTTTTCTGTAAGGCATCAAAAGCTCAAGTAATAGAGGTCATGCATTGTTTGGACTTGTTTTCTAAAGCGTCAGGTTTAAAGGTAAATCTTCATAAGTCAAAGGCCCAGTATTCCAAGAGGGTGTCGGAGAGGAGAAAAGGGGTTCTCTCAAGGGTCTCTAACATCTGGTTCTGCAATGATTTGGGTAAATACCTGGGAATTAACATCTGTCATGCCAGAGCTTCCAGGAAGACGGCTCAGGAGATTATTGAAAAAATTTCGAGGAAGCTCTCCAGTTGGAAAGGACGCCTACTGAATAAGGCAGGGAGGCTTTGTCTTGTTAAATCGGTTATGACCTCTATCCCAGTTTATGAAATGCAAATTTCTCTTCTCCCGAAGTATGCATGTAATAAAATTGATTCCTTGATGAGACAATTCTTGTGGAAAGGCCAAGCGACTGGAAAAGGGCTGCCTCTGGTCAGGTGGGAGGTCGCCATAACTCCTAAAAAGGTAGGAGGATTGGGTATTAGGGATACTTCCTGTGCTAACATGGCGCTTCTGGAAAAGTTGGTATGGGATTGTCTAAATAATAGTGAGAAGTTATGGGTGCAGGTTCTGAAGCATAAATATCTTAGGAATCAATCTGGTATGAACGGAAACAGTAGAAATTCTTCATCGGCTACCTGGAAGAACATTGTTAGTGCCTATGAGCATCTCAAGGAAGGGCTTCATTGGAATATTGGAGATGTTCACAAATCAGTTTGGTATGATGAGTGGACTCCTTTTGGTAAGCTCTGCAACCTTGTTCCTTATGTACATATTTCTGAATCAGATTTCATGGTGGCTGACTTGTGGAAAGGGGTGTCTTGGGAGGTTGATAGTCTTACCACGCCTATTCCGCATGAGATTAAGTAGTTTATTTGTGGTATGAGATATCCTAGTTTGACTGAGTTGGAGCCACAGTGGGAGTGGTGGCCTGCAGCAACAAAAAAGTATAGTGCAAGGGAGGGTTACAGATGGTTATTAAAGAAAACATTAAATTGGAATGCCAACAGTAATTGGAACTGGTTGTGGAACACAAACATTCCAGAGAAGTTCAAATTTACTATGTGGCTTAGCTTACATAATGCTCTACCAACTGAGACCTTTCGATTCAAGCGGCATCTAGCTTCTTCTATGGAGACATAGGTGCAATGACATATTCAACACTGACAACCCTTGGACAGACCATAAGGTTGTTGCCTTGGCCAGAATTACCGGCAAGGACTTACAGGTTTACAGGAATCGAAGTAATGCCTTTAGGTCTCTCCGAAATTGCCTGTGTTGGGAACCACCGGTAAGCAATAGTTTTAAAGTTAATTGTGATGCAAGCTTGCATATGGATTCAAATTAAGCAGGATTTGGGTGTATTATTAGAGATTCTAAGGGAGATTGGATCTCGGGCTGCTCTGGAAGCATTCTCCCTTGGTCTATAATCAGATGTGAATTATTTGCTGCTTGGAGGGGCTAGTTTTAGCTTGGGATTGCGGTTTGAGGAATATTATATGTGAAACGGATTGCCTTGACATTCTGCCCATCATGCATGAGCTTACAAGTGGGTATTCATCTGAAGTAACAGATTTGGTTCACAAGATTCAAGAGCTTTTATCTCGTCCTTGGCTTGTTCACGTTGAATGGGTGTCCCGAGAAGCAAACAGAGCTACGGATTGGATGGCTAAATATGGTGCCAAGAGTAACTCTAATCAAGTTATTTGGTCTGAGCCTGGTGTTGATCTCCAACGAATCATCCGCTCGGATTTAGGATAGTTTTTGCTTTGTTTCTTTCCTTGTTTAGACACAAAAAAAAACTACATACTTAATATTTTTGTACCACTTGTATAAAATAAACGAAAACCTAAATGCAAGTGATTTCGTACTAGAACATTTTCAAGGGTTTGAACAAGTTTTCAAGCACTTATAAGGAGTTATCTTTCCACACCACTTTAGAAATATAAATAGCAAGAAATGCAAACACGATATATTCTGATTCAGTATAATTTTTACACCTACTTTCAATCCACCTCACCAAGGTACAAAAATTTTCACTATATCACCAAACTTATGGGGTACTTGATAAACCGCTACAAGATAGAGCACTTGATGAAATACCTCACGATATATGATCACCATTCGACTAAGGCACTCTTCTTAGAGATTCCTTCTCTAAGAACTCAAAGTAATACCAACTTTAAGTATTTTTCTTCGAGTGCTTAACAATTTTAGGCATCCTCACCGACTATAATATTTAGCAAGCCTCACTACTTATAGAAAACAATATCTAAGTCTCTCAACAAACAAAAAGAGCTACAAAATTCTTCTTTTACAATATGTGATAGTAAAATTCATAAATAATGAACTATCTCAAAAGAGTATATGGTTACAAATAAAGTCCTATACTCAAGTATATCTCTCAAATTTTGTTAAAAACCACTTTGAAAACTTATGAATTTGGATCAATATAATATCTAGAAGAAGTGATGCAATGAAACACAACCCAAAGATCTCTATTTTTAAGTCTCCATGCACTCATATACGTTAAGAGTGAGTGAGGAAAGCCTAATCATTAAAAACACAAGCTCTTGGTAGGATCTTTGTGTCCAAGGACGTATAGAATTGATCTTCAAAGCATAGGATTGATCCTCATTACTCAAAATATTCAAATATAGCTTCAACACCTCGTCAGGATTGATCTTGCAAATTAATATAAGGATTGATCCTCTGCTTTATTTTTTAGCAAAATTTGAATTTTAAATTATGACACCTTGTGCATGATTATGTTGGTTTACTCCCCATAATCCATTATAAACAAATTAGGATCATCATGGCATGACTCTAATCTTCCTCAATCATGAATTTTCGAAATTATAAGTTAAAAATCATTTTACTTTGAAGTAATACAAAAAAAAAAAAAAAAACTCAAAAATAAAAAAA
>NC_029792.2:123132449-123135515 GCF_000816755.2 Arachis ipaensis
ATTTATTAAAATATTTTAAAAATATCCCTTAAGTTTTAATTTATTTTAATTTTATTTTTAATATTTTCAAATTATATTAACTTTATCCTTATCTTCAATTTTTTGGGTTAAAATATGGTCAATATTTTGTTTTAAATTTATTCTCTAATTTTCAAAATATTTTCTTCTCTCTTCCAAACTAAGAGTACCCATAAACTAAGAAAATTAACGATGTACCCATGAAAGATGGGTTTCGTATGACAAAAGTATCCAAATCTTAATTTTTTGTTGATTTTTTAATAAAATTCCCAAACTGCTCCTATTCTCAACCTCAACTCACTTTTCTAACATTTCATAACCCAACCTGTACTTTTAAAACTTTTGCCATGGAGTTCAAAACTACTCCTATAATAGACCAGACTGAAATCAATGATGGTGGTGGTGGTAGAGAACTTCGACCGGTTCCTGGCAGATAAATTTAGTATGGTGAGCTCTTTCCCATTTTTTTCCACCACATCCCTTCACACAAAGAAAGCTCCCAAATTAAGAAAAAAAAAGAGAAAACAACTGAAATAATTAAAAACTGTTCCTTTATAATTCTTTCTCTGATTGTTCATCGGTATTGATTGATTCTTTTGTTAATCTTGGCGCTGCAATCCTCTATTGTGTTACTATCCAAAACTCCCACAAAAAAGGTTCATTTCGTCTGTTGTAGGAGTAGTTTTGGATTCCATGACAAGGATTTTAAAGGTGCATGTTGAGTTATGGAAGGTTGAAAAAGTGAGTTGAGGTTGAGGGTGGGGTCGTTTGAGAATTTTATTAAAAAATCAACAAAAAATTAAGGTTTAGATACTTTTGTCATACGGAACCCATCTTCCATAGGTACATCGTTAATTTCTTTAGTTGACGGGTACTTTTATCAGCGTTTGTAAATTTTATGGGTACTTTTGGTAGTTTTTCCAAATTCAAAAAACCATACCTCAGTTTAGGGGTGTTTATAGGTCGAGTGAAATCGGGTTTGTCCTGACCCAAACCCAACCCTAAATATACACCGGATCTATTTTTTAGACCTTAATCTGACTCTAAACCCGATGAAACCTAAACATTTTCGGGTCACAACTATACCAAGTGAAAACCAGTCTTTAAAGTTTTAACAATAATTTATAAAGAAATTTATTTATAAAGAAGAAACTTATTACCGAAAAGTTGATATCGATATTTGAATTTGAATTTGTTCATAAATTCTAATTTGATGCTTATTTGATTTATTTTCTAATTCAACAAGTGTGATTAAAAATAAAATAATAAGCTTATAATTAATATAACATAATATTGAAATTAATTTAAAATATATATATCTTTTTAGTTCCCATAGGGTGCACATGGGTCGGGTGAAGCCGGGTTCGCCTTGATCCGGACCTAGACCCGACCCGAAATAATGACCGGGTCTATTTTTGAGACCCTTACCTGACCTTAGACCCGGTGAAATTACACCAAATTAGCCCTTAAAATGTTCGGAGCCTGACTGAGTCTTCGAGTCGAACCGGGTCATGTGCACCCCTACCTTAGTTTTATGGGGTGAAAAACATAAACATTCACATGACATCAACAACACATAGTTTTCGTTTCTTTCTTTCTTTAAGCAACTAGATTTCAATTTTCGTGGACTTATAAGCGAACTTCAAGCGTTTAAATCATATATTTAATATTTTTCGTATCACTTGTATAAAATAAACGAAAGCTTAAATGCAAGTGGTTTCGTACTAGAACTTTTTCACCAGTTTGAACAATTTTCTAAGCACTTATAAAGAATTATCTTTCCACACCACTTTAGAAAAATAAATAGTAAAAAATGTAAGCACAACATATTCTAGTTTGGTATAATTTTTTCACCTACTTCTAGTCCACTTCACCAAGGTACAAAAGTTTTCACTATATCACCAAATTTATAGGGCACTTAATAAACTGCTATAAATTAGAGCACTTGATAAACACTTCGCGATATATTATCACCCTTTGATTAAGCCACTCTACTTTTAAATCAAGAAACCAAACTTCAGTTTCACGAGGTGAAGAACATAAACATTCATATGACATTAACAACACAATTTTTTTCTTTCTTTCTTTAATCCACTAGCTTTCATTTTTTTTCCATACTAATCTAAGAAAAGCAAAACAATTCTTTTCTATTTTTACTTTCTTATTCCACAATCCATTGCAAAAAATAAGGTTCTATTTTTTAGTCCTCGTCGCTTCCTCAATACCACACCTCCTTCTTCCTACATTGTCAATATATCATTGTCACTTTCGTTATCACTATCATTGTCATCATTGTTGCTGTCACTGTACCGCCGCCATCTCTGTTTCTCTATTTACTCTCCGCCTTCACGTTTGACGGCGGCCACTGCCTTTTCTTTTTTGTTCGTATTAGAGTTTTACTTTTGAAGAAACTCCTTCTATATTTGTGTCTAAATGAATTTGCTTTCTCTTCTTCACTTTATTTTTATTGTTTGTTGTTGTTGTTGCTGTTGAAGAGTGAAATGTCTTATACCAAGTGACTTTTATGAAATTTGGAGTGACAATTACAATACAATGAAAATATTTTCATAGTGAAACTAGAAGTGGTGGTAGTGATAGTTAATGAAAAAAGGGTGTTGCAATAGCAGAAAAGGAATTAGTAGGAGTGGTGGTAATTAGGGGTGGCAAACGGATCTAAACCTGCTAGGCCGACCTACATAACCTGCCAATAAAGACGGGTCAGGCTGAAAAATTGGGACCGCTAAATAGCAAAAATCCGCCTAACTCGCACTGCTTAAATTGCGGGCTTTGGCGGGGCGGACTTTCCCGCCGGGATTAGTATTTTTTTTTGTAAGGGGTATTTTTGTAATTTTTTTGCCAAAACCCAACTTCTCCCAACCCAACTTATAAGAGAATGAAGATAAAAATTGAGTGTTTTGGATTATGTTTATTTTGTTTTGAAGACAATATTTATAATTATGTTTTTGATTATGTTTATTTTGCTTTGGAGACAATATTTATAATTACAAAGACTTTAATATTTGTAAATATAAAAATTATAAATTTTTT
>NC_029792.2:123135586-123148278 GCF_000816755.2 Arachis ipaensis
TGTATATGAAAATAGTTTTTATAAAATTATTGTTAAATTATTTTTTTTTAATTTTCTACTAAAAATATATATGATATAAATTAAAAAATTTTAGATAAAATTAAAACAAACTAAAATTTAAAAATATTTTAAAATTTTTAATAAATTTTAAAGACAAAAATTATAGTTTACTTTTTGTTACAAAATAAGATTAGACTGAACATCAAAAGTAAGAATCGAATTGCGAGATCTGTAGGAAATAAAAAATAAGGAAAAGACATAATCACTCACGTAACAAAAAATTCCGCAGAAAATTCTTAGAGAGAGTGGGAGTGAGAGTGAGAGCTACGGAGGCGGAAGGAGAGACGTAGTGAGCCACCGCAGACGGCGTGATCTGCCTGACTGACGACGGCGGAATGTGAGGCGCCGACAAGAAGGAAGAAGCACCGATCCGCCATCCTCCCGTGTCGCGCGGCGCCTCCTGTACACCTCACCAAACTCCAACTGCTCCTTCAACGGCGGTTAGTAACGTCCCACAACAGATCCCCACCCAGTTCACGCCGTTACAATCAGAGACAACAAAAAAGAAAAGAAAAAATAAACAAAATTCCAATCACTTGTGTTATCGCGCCCCGAACCCTAGCCTACCATTTCTCACAGCATAACCCTAACTTCCCCCAATCTTCCAATCGCAGGTCGCCGGAATCGGCCTCGCTCGCCGGCGCCGCCTCATCCACTCTCAAGGTACAACCTACATTGCATCTCCCTCTCTCTCTCTCTCTCTCTCTCTCTCTCTCTCTCTCTCTCTCTCTCTCTCTCTCTCTCTCTCACACACACACACACACACACACACACACAGAGCAATGCATGCTGCCTCTGAGAGATGTTTTAATTTTTGTTAAATTTGTTTCCATGATTAATCTGTGATCTTGTGATATCTATGTGTGTAATGTGGTCTAAATTTATTTCCACCAAGAATTTTGAAGTGGAAATGAGGATTTAAGTCTGCTCCTGCACAAATCGGGACTCATGCACGTTTGAAGATGCTTATGGCTTTATTTGGAAACTTTTGTCCTGTTGCTTTTCTGTTGATCGGTGATAGCATCAAATTTAATGCTTTTAATTCTTTTATAAACTTGCATGTTAGGAAATTAAGTTGCTAATATAGTTTTTAAGTTTTCTTTTCATTAAGGTATACGAAAAATTAGTAATCTTGCAAGTTGTGGCCAGCAATTTGGATAGGTTTCTTTGTGTTGGTTTTTCAGATTATATATTTTCCCTTTAGGAGAATTTCATGATGGCTGTGTTTATATGTCTCATCTCCTTTATACAATATGGCTTGATTGTTAATGTTAACTACAAGCAGCATGGGTCCTTTAAAGATTTTAAACTTGAACGTCGTAAACCTTAAAGGTTTAGCTTCCAAGAGATTTGCAATGTCTTCTTTCAATGTGCATCTACCTTTGTTTCCATTTAAACTTCAGCATCAACTGCAATTATTTATTTGCAATAACCCTTCAATCCTTATACATATGTGATGGCAGACAACTTTTTAGAAGCGAACTTCAATAATTTGACTTCAATTTAAATCAATTTATGATACCTAAATTTTTTTCTTTATGAAATTTGGAGTTTCAGCATGCTTTTCAGTTTTTATGAAAAAAGTTCATTTTTAAAGCAATGTAAGATAAACTTGTGCTTTAATTTCTGGTATAACAACCCATGATATAGTATAAGTATATAATATAATGGGAGATATTACTAGTTAAAGAAAAGTGGATTGTGGCTGGACTAAGAATTTCTTTTGCCATTGCTCGTTTATTTCATACCAGGTTGGCCAACCACGGTTCTGAACCCCAAATGTTTGACCCATATTGATTCTTCCCTTGATGGGTTTCTCAAAAAGTTTCTAAGTTTACCTGAGTCACCAACTGGGTAGGCACAATGCTCAAGCAATTCCTCAGCAAGCTTCCTCGCAACAAGAAGCTCGACGTGGACTTGGATGAGTTGAGCCGGGTCGACTCAACCTCCAAGCCGAGCTCCTCTATGCACAACCTCGATTCCCCATGTGCTGCGGGAAAAAACCACCACAACCGGTCCCATACCGACACTGGTGGTGGTGGCAGCTCCTCCGCCGCGAAGCGCACGTCTTCGGTTTTTCCGACCAGCACCGTTTCGGGGATTGAACCCTTGGTCCCTTTCAAGGATGTCCCAAACTCAGAGAAGATGAACCTCTTTGTTAGCAAGCTCAGCCTCTGTTGTGTCACGTTTGATTTCACTGACCCCAGTAAAAACACCATGGAAAAGGATGTGAAAAGAAGAACTTTGATTGAACTTGTTGAGTTTGTGGCTTCTGGTTCTGTTAAATTCACTGAGCCTGCTATTCTAGCCATGTGTAGAATGTGTGCGTTTAACTTATTCCGTGTTTTTCCACCAAATTACCGGTCCGGCCGGTCGGGTGGCTCTGGTGGTGGAGGCAGTGGTGGTGGTGAGAATGATGATGATGAGCCCTCTTTTGATCCTGCTTGGCCACACTTGCAAATTGTGTATGATTTGTTGCTTAAGTTTGTTAGTTCTCCTTGCGTTGATGCAAAGGTGGCAAAGAAGTACATTGATCATTCATTCATTTCAAAACTGCTAGAGTTGTTTGATTCGGAGGATCCTAGGGAGAGGGATTGCTTGAAAACCATAATGCATAGGGTTTATGGTAAATTCATGGTGCACAGGCCTTACATGAGAAAGTCTATTAACAATTTGTTCTATAGGTTTGTGTTTGAGACTGAGAGGCACAATGGGATTGCTGAGTTGTTGGAGATCTTTGGGAGTATAATTAGTGGTTTTGCTTTGCCGTTGAAGGAGGAGCATAAGATCTTCCTTTGGAGGGTGTTGATCCCTTTGCACAAGCCAAAATCCATGGGGGTATACTTCCAGCAATTGTCCTATTGCATCACTCAGTTTATCGAGAAGGAGCCAAAGTTGGCGAGCACCGTGATTAGGGGATTGTTGAAGTATTGGCCTATAACCAATAGTCAGAAGGAGGTGATGTTCCTTGGTGAATTGGAGGAAATTTTGGAAGTTATTAACATGGTAGAGTTCCAGAGGGTCATGGTGCCATTGTTTTGGCGAATTGGATGCTGCATTAACAGTTCTCACTTTCAGGTACAGTTGTTTAGTTGAGTTATACTGAATCCATTTGCTGATATTTTGGTTATTGTTATCTTGTTAATCCATGCTAGGGTTTTCAGTAAGAATTGAATTCATGCACTTTAGCTTGTCTCTATGAATTTGATTGATTTCCAACACCTTAAATTGAGAAAGGCGAAAACACTGATAATAATGTTTTTTTTTATCATGTTTAAAGTTAAAACATATTGCAACTATTATTTGGAGATTATTCTCTGCAGGTCCTTGTTTGTTAGATTATGTTACTTTCCGGTTGCAGGATTTTAAAGTAGTTCATATATTAGAGCTCTCGATATTTATTGAAGCATATGTCCTAGTTCTTTTAAGTTATCATTTGGCATCACAGGCATCTTGCCTTTTCGAACTAATATTTCTGCGAGCCTGCAATTTTTTTCTATCTATATTCATGGTGTTCCTTTTGAAATAAACTTTATAGTTAAAATATAAATCTAGCTGTTATATATATCATCAATGTTGAAATTAGTCCTTGTACAGAAAGAAGGCCTTTATTTCAGTCTCTACCCATGTAACTGTTTTAAAGAAGCCCCTACCATCAAGTGAAATTATAATTTGGTGAATATGGTTTGGCCTCGCATGTGTTTTAAATTATCTGTAAGTTGTCAAATAATAGTGAATAAAGAAAGAACATACTCCGCTGACCACGCAGTATTCTTGAAATTATCGATCCTACTTATTGTAACACTTTCATCACCAAAAGTTACATTGGTAGAGGCCAATTTGAAACGTTATTTTTTGAGTAGGCACTAAACCAAAGATTGAAGAAATCAAGGAGTAAAATTATATTTTAATTTTTCTTAATATTTTGTCATTCTTCTTATTTGCTAAAATATGCTATTTTTTTTTGGTTCAACCTGGACTGTTTCAGGTAGCTGAAAGAGCCCTTTTCTTGTGGAACAACGACCACATTGTCAACCTGATCGCTCACAACCGTCAGGTAATCTTGCCGATCATATTTCCAGCATTAGATAGGAATTGTCAAGGCCATTGGAACCAGGCAGTTCTCAACTTAACTCACAACGTTAGGAAGATGTTTGTGGAGATGGACGAGAAGCTGTACATCTCCTGCCTCACTCAGTTCAAGGAGGAAGAAGCGCTGCTTAGCTTGGAAGCCGAGAAGCGGAAGGACGCCTGGAAACAGCTTGAGAAAGCGGCCAGTCTCCAGCCAGTAATTGGAAATACAGCTGTTTTAGTTTCTCCAATTTGATAACCTTAAAAAATGTGTATGTATAATAGTAATAGACCTTCAATGAAATCTTTTTTTCCTTTTTATTCTAAAAAGAAAAAAAACCTCTTTTCTCCTTGTTAATGGTGGATAAATCCTTGAGGGAAAAGCTAGGTTAATGGCTGTTTAATTGGAGAAATCCTATATATATATATTTCATGCTTTTGATGCTTCTTTCTTAGGCATGGCGGCCACAAAAAGTTTTTTAAATTAATATTTTGTTCATGCTTCCATTATAAAGTAGTTATTAAATAAGAATATTTTGGTAAATAATTTAATAATTAGTTTCTTATTTTGGAATTTTTTTTTGTACAATAGCTAAATAGAAAACAAACAGAAAGGGAAAAAGAACACAGATGAAAAGAAATATTCTAATCTAAGCCATCCTATAGGAGACTAAGCAGGGGAGCTTGCAGCTGTAGCCAGTCTATTGCTTCGAAATCTCCATGGACATCATCTTTGGCCAACCAATCTGCCACACAATTTTTTGTTTTTAAATAGTGTATAAATAATTAAGTTGATAGATACCGTGAAATTTTATCCTGAATTGTTATTTGATGGGTTGGTCTGTTGTTATAAAGATTTTTTTATTGAAAAAAAATATTATTAAATTAATTAAAATAAAAAATAAAATTCATAACTTGAAAATTAATTAACCATAAAAAAATTTTATCCTGAATTGTTATTTGATGGGTTGGTCTGTTGTTATAAAGATTTTTTTATTGAAAAAAAATATTATTAAATTAATTAAAATAAAAAATAAAATTCATAACTTGATAACTAATTAACCATAAAAAAAAATACTTCATAATTTATATATTAACAAAAAAAAAAGTGATTTAAAAATCATAAGAAATAATTGATTGCTTTAAAAAGTGATTTAAAAAATACTTCATAAAAGTCTACTAATTATTTACTCAACATGACTTTGTCCCTCCAATTAAAGTAATTTTGGACGGTGTAAATATTATCTGTAAATGGTGCTTAGCTTCCCAAGATTGATTCCACATTAATACAATTTGAAAAAGTGAATCTGGGGCAGATATAAATAGGACAGTGTTTGAGATAATACGTCCACAATAAAAATATAAAGCTTTTCTCTCTCTCTCTACGTGTAATATATAAAGTTCTTTTTTCTCTTTTCTCTTCATATACTACAAGTCTACAACATATAATATTAGTAAATATATTAATCATCCCAATTATATTGAGATAGTAATTGTGGTGAATATTATTACTAGAGTTATCTAATTATATTTCTTTATTTTATATTTATTTTCCTTTCTTATTTATTTATTTCACAACACGTTATCAGCACGAGATTCTGATAAAATTTTAGGAAGACTCAGGTAACAAATTTTCATAATGTCAAAACTCTCTCATCTTGAATTTAATGCTCTTGATATATCTGGAAACAACTATTTATCATGGATACTAGATGCTGAAATCCATCTTGATTCAATGGATCTTGGAGATATCATTACGGCTGAAAATAATGCATCCTAAAAGGATAAAGTCAAAGCCATGATTTTTCTTCGTCGTCATCTTGACGAAAGATTGAAAAATGAATATCTCACATTAAAAGATCTTACAGATCTGTGAAAAGACCTTGAAGAAAGGTACAATCATCAAAAGACGGTGATATTTCCTCAAGCCCGATATGAATGGACGCACTTGCGTCTACAGGATTTTAAATCCATAAATGAATATAATTCAACAATGTTTCGAATTACCTTACGAATGAAATTATGTGGGGAAAAGATAATTGATAATGACATGTTAGAGAAAACTTTCTCGACCTTCCATGCCTCGAATGTGCTCCTGCAGCAGCAATTTCGAGAAAAAGAATTTAAAAAATATTCTGAGTTAATTTATTGCCTTCTTGTTGCTGAACGCAACAATGAGTTGCTCTTAAAAAATCATGAAGCGCGCCCAGCTGGCGCCGCCCCATTTCCTGAAGTAAATGCGGCAAATCATTACCCCAAAAGAGGTAAATGGCAAGGTTTTAGTAACAAGAAAAATTATGGAAAGAAGAAAAATTATGTTCACAAGAAAGGATCTCACCAGAAGTGGGATAAAGAAAGAAATATTGGACAAAATAAATCAATAGAGGATAAATATTTCCGTTGTGGTGAAAAGGGCCATTGGTCACGTACCTGTTGTACCCCAAGACACCTAGTCGATCTTTATCAAGCATCTTTGAAAAAGGACGACAAAGGAAAGGAGTCAAATTTTGTTTCAAATGATGTTGAAAATTCCACCACTCATTATGATGTATCTGATTTCTTTGAGGATCGTAAAGAAAATATTGGTCATTTGATTAAGGGATAAGTACTTTTTTCGTCCCCAAGGTCTGGGGTCAAAATCGATTTCGTCCCTAGCCTCTTTTTTTTTATTAAAATCATCCTTAACGTTACAAAACGCTTTAAAATCATCCTTCCCCCCAATTACGAAATTTTTTGGACACATTTGCCCCTGATGGTCCATATCCCTTCGTTTTTCATTCCCGCGAAACTCATTTACTTTCTTATTCGTTACACAAAGTCGAAGGAGATGGTTCATGTTCAATGATGCCCTAGGTGTGGTGTGTGTTCATTGGAGGCGTATCTGAGTTGCATTTGGGGGTTAGTAGCTACGGCGAGGAAGGTTTTCGGTCCGGCATTGTCGTCGACGTTGAGGTATGTATGCAGAATTCTTTATGATTTTGTTTCCAGTTAGGTGTGCGAGGATTTGAGTCATTTTTTTTTGTGTCTTTAGGAAATGGGAAGCTTTACTCTGACTGTCTACCATGGGGGGCGATTTGGTTATGAAGAAGGGACGTTGTAGTATTTAGAGGGAGAGAAGACAATGATTGAAGATGTTGATAGTGATTGCTGGTCTATATTTGAGGCATATGCAGAGCTAGGGCAGTTTGGATACACCAAGGAGAACATTGCAGCTCTGTGGTATAAGGATCCAGCAATTCAATGGTTAGAGAAGGCCCTAAAATTATTTGCTACGGATAGAGATGCACTTAAGATGTGCAAAATAGCAAGCTTGAGGAGTCATGTTGAGGTGTTTGTGGTGCATGTAGTTGAGGATGCAGAAGAATTTTCGGACGCTGGGTTTATTGATGTTGGAGGCCAAGCAGAGCAGAATCCGGGTAATGAGTTAGTGGTTTATGAGGGTGAAAAAGTTCAAGAGATGAAAAATGATGATGTGCAAGGACGCAATGAAAAAGATCAGGTAGATACAGATGTGGCCGTTGAAAATGATCGGGGTGAGTCAAACAGCAATGATGACAGCGATGATGAGGAGTTTATTCCATCTGATCTTGAGGGTGATAGTGCAGACGACATCCATTTTACAGATAGTGAGGAGGAGTACGATGATGAGAGTGGGTTTGAGGAAGATACCACTGGCAAGAGTAGCAAGAGGGTTGATAAAGGAAAAGGGGTTATGAATGGCGATTTTAGTGATGAGGAAGGTTTCAACAGCGATGAAGTGGACTTGGAGTATGAGGTTGGTGTTGGTTCAGGTGATGAGGAAGGAGAAGGGGAAGATAAGAATGAGGCAAGGAGTTATCCAATTCATAAGGATTGTAAGGACATGAATACTTACAAGTGGGAGGTGGGAACCGTTTTTGCTTCAAGAGAGGAATTTAAGGACACTGTCACGTCGTATGCAGTACAATCGAGAAGGGGACTGAGGTATGCGAAGCTTGATTTGGTTAGAGTGATGGCAGTATGTCAGCCTGGCTGTCCTTTTTGGTTATATGCTGCTAAGATGAAAAATGAAGCAACTTGGCAACTACGGTCCATTAACCTTAAGCACACTTGTGGCCAGTCTCATAGGGTTGGAATAATGCATACTTCGTGGCTGAGTAGGGCTTTTAAGAAGGTGGAACATAATCCAAGGGTTAAGATCAAGGAACTGGTGAACAAGGCACAACGAAAGTGGAACCTGACAGTTACAACCTCAATGGCAGCTAGGTCTAGGCAAGTGGCGTTGGATGACATACAGGGAGAGTATAGGAAGCAGTACAAGAGGATTGGTGATTACTGCTATGAGTTGCTCCGTTCTAATCCAGGATCCTCAGTGACTCTGAAGGTACAAAGGTCACCTGACTTTGAGCATGAGCAGCAAAGCCAATATTTGAACAACTATTGCATATTTCAAAGACTTTATGTATGCCTGGATGCTTGCAAAAAAAGCTTTCTGCAATATAGAAAATTCATTGGGTTGGATGGCTGCTTTCTGAAAACCCCTCAAGGGGGCAGATGCTGACTGCTATAGGATGGGACCCGAATGATCAAATGCTCCCTATCGCCTGCCGTCGTGGAGTCAGAGACCAAGGATAGCTGGACTTGGTTCCTGAGGCTGCTAATTCATGATTTTGGGTTGGAAACAATTGGCATGGCAACCTTCATGTCTGATCAATAGAAGGTAAATATGAACTTAATATCATGCATACTCATTTAAGATAATATGAAGTTAACATTATGCATACTTACCTGGTTTTGCTAGGGGTTACTGCCAGCTTTTGATGAGGTGATCCCAGGTGTAGATCACAGATTTTGCGTGCGACATCTCTACAGTAACTTCAGAAAGAAGTTTCCTGGATTGCAATTGAAGCAGTTGATGTGGAGATGCGCAAAAACAACACACTGGAAGGACTGAAAGAGAGAAATGGCAGTCATTCGAAGGAAGAGTTGTCAAGGTAGCTATTAGAGGAAGGAAGAGCTCAACTTCCAAACCTGCTATGCAAACTGCTACCAGAGGGAGGAAGAGGTCCAGAGGTCAAGGAAATCTATCATCACAGCCCCAACCAGCCATAAGCTCAACTCCCATAACCAGGTCCAAGTCATCCCATTCCTAGCCCATCCCCAAGCCCAGTACAATAGCAACTAGGCCCAATACAACAGCAGCAGCTACTCCCCAATGAAGGCCCAACAAGAAGCCCATCAAAAGCTCTACCCAACCACCACCAGTCACTAAGGACAAGGGTGCATCTAGCTCAAGCCAACCAATGATGCACAAGGTCTCTTTCTCTCACAACATTGCACTGCATGTTTCTCGAAGGAAGTTGAGGCTCATGGCAAAACTGCCTCCAAGGGAATGGGGAAAGCTTTGACAATGTTTACTAACTATTTAAGTTGTTAGCTGGTCCATGTAGATTTGGTTTGATGATAGTGCTATGGTTGTGTAATTTCATTTTGATTGGAACTTATTACAGACTATTTATGCCTTTTGTTGTGTAAAAGTGAACAGAATTACTGCTGTTTTGATATAAGTCCAAATGTCAGTTTGTTTCATGAATGCTGTAAGACTTTTACTCTTGGTTTGTTAATGAATGAAGTCACATGCTTATGTTCTGGTTAATCTGTTTCTGCTTTCATTCTATTAAAGTGCAACTACTCTATAATACAGGTAATGCATTGGTAACACATAGTCAAATTTCATGTCAACAATTTCCACTTTCATTGCCAAATTTTTCTGAGATTACAGACACAGACAATCACTTACATACACATATACTCAACTCCAATAACCAGTTTCAATACCAAATTACTATCCAGTCACAGCAATAATTTTTCAATTACATAAAGTCCTCTGCAATGGCTAACTACAAATAAACTACCTAAAATTGCCCTATTTTCTACCAAACTTTCATCAACCCAGTTTCAAAGGCACCAAACATGGTACATCCTGGTTGTGATTCAACAAAACCTGCAGCCAGCAACATACACAAGCAACCCAGCCAACCATGCCTAACACTGCAGCAACCTTCAACTTCCACTCAGATGCCTTCACGTCTGCCTTCAGGTCTACGACTTTCCTCTTCAACCTTGCAACATGCGGATCTTCGCTCCCAGCTTCTGGATCTTCCCAACGGAAAAACTCACATTCATCATTGACCTACATCACCCCACCATACTCAGTGTCTAGAAAGAAACATATGAGATCATCTTAGAACAACAAAACATGAACTCACCTCATAGTAGACGCAGCCCCAGAATCGGCGACCTGGGTTTTCCTTGGTTCTGGAAACTCGCAACACTGGTCTCTCTCCATGCCCACAAAGAATCCCCTTCTTCTGCGCAGACCCCCTTCTCCGAGATGACCTCGAGCTCTCCGACACCATGGCTGTGCCAGAACCCTAGCCCTAGCAGACACGTTGTGCTTCTCATTTGGGGGTGGGGACGAAAATAAATCTTAATTTTTTATACGATTATATACGTCAACTACCGGTAACAACCTCAGGGGCAAATGTGTCCAAAAAATTTCGTAATTGGGGGGAAGGATGATTTTAAAGCGTTTTATAACGTTCAGGATGATTTTAATAATAAAAAAAAGGCTAGGGACGAAATCGATTTTGACCCCAGACCCTGGGGACAAAAAAAGTACTTATCCCTTTGATTAATAATGGAATAGTTTAATATGTGAGATTGTTAAGTATTCATGTAAATAAATAATGTAAGAAACTTGTTATTAAGTTTTATTTTTTATGTATTTAAGCTTCAAATATGATGTATATAAATAATGAAATATTAATATTTATGTTTAAGAATTTTGAAATCATTAAATGTGTCAAGTTTAAAAAATAATAATAATAATAGTAATAATAATAAAATTTTAGTATATGACGTTATTTTTATATACAGTATTTCTTAGAAAAATAATTCTAATTAAAAATTCAATTTGACTGTGCATGTACTTTTAGGGGTGCACAAGATCCGGTCCGGCCCGAAGATCCCGACCGGGCCCGGTGACTTCGGAGCTAATTTGGCCCGACTTCATTATGGCCCAGTCAAACCCGAGGTTTCAATAGATGGCTCAGGTTATTTATTAAATCGGGTTCGGGTCAAGCCTCGGTCATCTGGCCCCGACCCGTTGGAGTTTGGACCCGTATAGGCGTGCAATAAAAAAAATAAAAAATATGCATTATATTTCTTGCCTTTGTGTTCACTGTTCACAACCTTAAGAGCAAGCTACGAATCAAATGAATTTTGTTCTGTAATTATTTGCTACTTAATATTTTGTTGTTATTGGTTGGTATGACACTATAAATTATTATTATTATTATTATTATTATTATTATTATTATTATTATTATTATTATTATTATTATTATTATTATTATTATTATGTTAATCTTGTGTTGGTTGTTAACTTTGTTTTAATTTTCTTTTGAACTTTGAATGTTTAGTGTGTAATTGACATAATTATTATGATGAAACTTTAAATTATTATTATTAGACTCTAAATTATTATTATGTGAATGTTGCATGTTGCAATGATAATTATTTTCCAAAATTTAGAGGTTCAAAAGATATAGACCTTTGGTGATATTGTGATAAAGTTGATCAAGACCTGAACCCTGAACTGTCTAGACCCGGCTTTAATGTAGCCCAAAAGTAACACGATTTCATCGGGTCTAGGGCGGGTAAGGGTCTCATAAATAGACCTGGTCATTATTTAGGGTCGGGTTCGAGTCACTATGAACCCTGCGAACCCGGCTTTACTCGACCCATGTGCACCCCTATGTACTTCTACTCATTTTATTATTATTATTTGTCTTTGAAGAAAATGGCAAGGATATATAATGAAGATGTATGCCTTGCAAATATTGCAAGTTCGCACACCATTCTCAAAAGTAATATATACTTTACCCATCTTGTGCCAAAATAAGAATATGTTAATACTATTATTGGCTCAGGCAATGTGATAGAAGGCTCAGGAAGAGCTATAATTTTGTTTCCTAGCGGAACAAAATTCATAATAAATAATGCACTATTATCTACTAAGTCTCTAAGGAACTTATTGAGTTTTAAAAATATTCGCCGAAATGGATATCATATTGAAACAACGAATGAGAAAAATCATGAGTACTTATATATCACAACTCATGATTTAAATAAAAAGGTTGATATTAGAAAAGTTACCCCCACTTTCATCTGGGTTATATTATATCAAGATTAGTGCAATTGAATCACATGCCATTGTAAACCAGAAGTTTACTAGCCCAAATGAATTCATAACTTGGCATGATCGATTGGGTCATCCGGGAACAACCATGATGTGGAGAATTATTGAAAACTCCCATAAACATTCACTAAAGAACTAGAAGATTTTTAAATCTAGTAAATTTTGTTGTACTTTATGTTCTCAGGGAAAGTTAATTTTAAGGCCATCACCAGTATTGGATTTGGATCCCCTGAATTCCTAGAAAGGATTCAAGGCGATATATGTGGACCTATTCATCTACCATGTGGATCTTTTAGATATTTTATGGTTCTAATAGACG
>NC_029792.2:123149557-123157752 GCF_000816755.2 Arachis ipaensis
TTGCTACTTAATATTTTGTTGTTATTGGTTGGTATGACACTATAAATTATTATTATTATTATTATTATTATTATTATTATTATTATTATTATTATTATTATTATTATTATTATTATTATTATTATGTTAATCTTGTGTTGGTTGTTAACTTTGTTTTAATTTTCTTTTGAACTTTGAATGTTTAGTGTGTAATTGACATAATTATTATGATGAAACTTTAAATTATTATTATTAGACTCTAAATTATTATTATGTGAATGTTGCAATGTTATAGAATAATTATTTTCCAAAATTTAGAGGTTCAAAAGATATAGACCTTTGGTGATATTGTGATAAAGTTGATCAAGACCTGAACTTTACCCGGTCTAGACCCGGCTTTAATGTAGCCCAAAAGTAACACGATTTCATCGGGTCTAGGGCGGGTAAGGGTCTCATAAATAGACCTGGTCATTATTTAGGGTCGGGTTCGAGTCACTATGAACCCTGCGAACCCGGCTTTACTCGACCCATGTGCACCCCTATGTACTTCTACTCATTTTATTATTATTATTTGTCTTTGAAGAAAATGGCAAGGATATATAATGAAGATGTATGCCTTGCAAATATTGCAAGTTCGCACACCATTCTCAAAAGTAATATATACTTTACCCATCTTGTGCCAAAATAAGAATATGTTAATACTATTATTGGCTCAGGCAATGTGATAGAAGGCTCAGGAAGAGCTATAATTTTGTTTCCTAGCGGAACAAAATTCATAATAAATAATGCACTATTATCTACTAAGTCTCTAAGGAACTTATTGAGTTTTAAAAATATTCGCCGAAATGGATATCATATTGAAACAACGAATGAGAAAAATCATGAGTACTTATATATCACAACTCATGATTTAAATAAAAAGGTTGATATTAGAAAAGTTACCCCCACTTTCATCTGGGTTATATTATATCAAGATTAGTGCAATTGAATCACATGCCATTGTAAACCAGAAGTTTACTAGCCCAAATGAATTCATAACTTGGCACGACCGATTGGGTAACCCGAAAACAACCATGATGCAGAGAATTATTAAAAACTCCCATGGACATTCACTAAAGAACCAGAAGATTCTTAAATCTAGTGAATTTTGTTGTGCTGCATGTTCTCAGAGGAAGTTAATTTTAAGACCATCACCAGTAAAGATTGGATTTGAGTCCCCTAAATTCCTAGAAAGAATTCAAGGTGATATATGTGGACCTATTCATCCAACGTGTGGATCTTTTAGATATTTTATGGTCTTAATATGCGCATCTTCGAGATGGTCACATGTGTGCTTATTGTCTTCTCGCAACCTGGCGTTTGCGAGATTACTTGCTCAAATTATTCGATTAAAAGCACAATTTTCAGAAAATCCAATCAAAGCAATTCGTCTTGATAATGCTGGTGAATTTACTTCCCAAGCTTTTGATGCTTATTGTATGGCTAATGGAATAAGTGTTGAATATCCAGTAGCTCATGTTCACACACAAAATGAGTTAGCAGAATCACTTATTAAATGCCTCCAATTAATTGCTAGACCCTTACTTATAAGAACAAATCTCCCAACTTCAGTTTGGGGACATGCTATTTTACATGTTG
The DNA here is from genome assembly GCF_000816755.2 of Arachis ipaensis. NCBI lineage: Eukaryota > Viridiplantae > Streptophyta > Magnoliopsida > Fabales > Fabaceae > Arachis > Arachis ipaensis. The sequence goes on from NC_029792.2 coordinate 123,151,175, forward strand.
CAGCACTTATTCGTTTGAGGCCAACGAGTTACCATCCGTTCTCTCCTATACAATTAGCTTTTGGACAGCAGCCAAATATTTCTCATTTATGAATATTTGGGTATGCAATATATGTTCCCATTGCACTACCTTCTCGCACCAAAATGGGACCCCAAAGAAAATTAGGGATATATGTTGGATATGATTCTCCCTCTATAGTAAGGTATCTTGAGATACAAATTGGGGATGTATTTAAAACCCAGTTTGCGAATTGTCATTTTGATAAATCAAAATTTCCAATATTAGGAGGAGAGAATAAGCTTCCTGAAATGGAACTTAATTGGAATGCATCATCCTTGATGCATTTGGATCCTCGATCAGGGTAATGTGAACTAGAAGTTCAAAAGATTATACATTTGTAAAGAATAGCAAATGAATTGCCTGATGCATTTTTCGATACAAAGAGGATAACCAAATCTTATATGCCAGCGAAAAATGCCCCAATTCGAATTAATGTCCCAGTCGGACAAATAGTCACTGAAACAAATTCACGCCAGAAGCGTGGCAGGTCTGTTGGTTTCAAAGACAAAAATTCTCGAAAAAGAAAAGAGGTAAATACTATTCCTATTGAAAAAGATATAGTAAAAACACATGTAGTTGTCTAAAATTCTGATATAATTTTAACGTCAAAGGACGTTCAGGTACCTGAAAATTGTGAAAATGACGAAATCTCGATCAATTATGTCTTTACAGGAGAAAAATGGGACCGAAATAAGACATTTGTCGATGAAATATTTGCATATAATGTGGCATTAAATATCATGCATGAAAGTAAGGATCTTGAGCCAAAAACAGTCGAAGAATGTCGACAAAGAAATGATTAGCCAAAATAGGAAGAAGCCATGAAGGCTGAGTTAAACTCACTTGCAAAACGTGAAGTCTTTGGACCTGTAGTTTGTACACCAGAAGATGTAAAACCTGTTGGATATCGATGGGTATTTGTGAGAAAACGAAATGAGAAAAATGAAGTTGTACGCTACAAAGCTTGACTTGTAGCACAAGATTTTTCACAAAGGTCCGGTATAGATTATGAAGAAACTTATTCCCCTGTAGTGGATGCAATAACATTGCGTTATTTGATCAGTTTATCTGCATATCATAAATTACATATGCATTTAATGGATATGGTAACAGCCTACTTATACGGCTCATTAGATCGTGATATCTATATGAAAGTCCCTAAAAGATTAAAGATATCTAAACCATCCAATGAATATTCACAGAAGTTATACTCATTCAAATTGCAAAGATCTTTATATGGTCTAAAGCAATCTGGACGAATGTGGTATAATCGTCTTACCTCAGGCCAAAAATGGATTTAAGAATGATGATATTTACCCATGTTTTTTCATAAAGAAATCTGCACCTGGATTCATTATAATTGCTGTGTACGTTGATAATTTAAATATCATTGGAACTCTTGAAGAGATTCCAACAATTATAAAAACTCTAAAAGAAGAGTTTGAGATGAAAGATCTTGGAAAGACTAAATTTTATCTCTGCCTGCAGATTGAGTATACAAAAAATGGGATCTTTATTCATCAAACAACATACACAGAAAAGTTCTTAAAGAGATTTTATATGGATAAGTCACATCCATTAAGTACCCCAATGATTGTAAGATCTTTGGATGTGAAAAAAGATCAATTCCGTCCTAAAGAAGAAAATAAAGATATTCTTAGTGCTGAAGTACCATATCTTAGTGCCATTGGAGCACTAATGTATCTTGCTAATAACACACGACTCGATATATCATTTGCTGTTAACTTACTAGCAAGGTATAGTTCCTCCCCAACCAGAAGACATTGGGATCGAATCAAACAAATCTCTTGGTATCTTCATGGAACAGTGGATATGAGATTGTTTTATCCATATGGATCCAAGTCACAATTAGTTGGCTATGCAGATGCTGGATACTTGTCTGATCCACACAAAAGGAGATCTCAAACAGGATACCTGTTTACATATGGTGGTACAGCTATATCATGGAGGTCTACGAAACAGACGATAGCAGCAACCTCCTCTAATCATGCTGAAATACTAGCGATTCATGAAGCAAGTCGCGAGTGTTTTTGGCTCAGAAGTTTGATTCAATATATTCTGTCATCATGTGGAGTGATTGGCTATAAGATAGCCCCAACTATCCTGTTTGAAGATAATACAGCATGCATTACTCAACTTAAGGGTAGATACACCAAAAGTAATAGAACAAATCATATTTCTCCCAAATTCTTCTTCGCTCGTGATCTTGAAAATCAAGAGACAATTGATGTCCAACAGATCCGCTCAAGTGAAAATCTGGCAGACTTATTTACAAAGTCACTCTCAAAATCTTCCTTTGAAAAATTGGTACATCTGATTAGGATACATCGATTTTGAGATATTAAATGATGTCGACAAGAGGGGAAGACTGTACTCTTTTTTTCTTGGTCAGGTTTTTTCTCATTGGGTTTTTCTTGACAAGGTTTTTAATGAGGCAGTCCCCGTCATAAAGGATATTGTACTTTTTTCCTTCACTAATTTTTTTCTCATTGGATTTTTTCTTTAGTAAGGTTTTAATGAGACATATTCCTAATAGACATTCAAAGGGGAGAGTTACAATATGGATGTCTACTAATTATCTACTCAGCATGACTTTGTCCCTCCAATCAAAGTAATTTTGGACGGTGCAAATATTATCTGTAAATGGTGCTTAACTTTCCAGGATTGATTCCACATTAATATAATTTGAAAAAGTGAATCCTGAGCAAGTATAAATAGGACAGTGTTTGAGATAATACTATAAAGCTTTTTTTTTTTCTCTCTATGTGTAATATATAAAGTTCTTTCTTTTTTCTCTTCATATACTACAACATATAATATTAGTAAATATATTAATTATCCCTATTATATTGAGATAATAATTGTGGTAAATATTATTATTAGAGTTATCTAATTATATTTTTTTATTTTATATTTATTTCTCTTCCTTAAAATAAGAAAGAATTGTTTGCCAACCACGTATAGTCAAACTATTCTCACATGATTACCCCTTCCAATTCTCCAGTGTAATACTTTTGCAATAACTTTCCTGCTTTTAATAAGACTTCTCTATCTTCTAGACAGATTGGTAGCTTCTGTATGTAATGTAAACTATCTGTTAAATTTATTTTTAACTTCTTAAATTTCAATATGTATAATGTTAAATTCATGTATAGTTTATAAATTTCGGGTTGACCGAGTTTGACTTTGTCATGTTTCTTGCTATTATACTAGGCAAAGATTTGAGTTCTAAAAATGGACCATGAAGAGGTATGGCTAAGTTTGGTCATGTTTCTCGCTATTATAGTTTGTGGCTTTGTGCTTCAAAATTGTATGAATGTGATAGGATCAATTTTTAGTTTATACACTTATTTGATGTGTTTCCTTTTTTCGGTAATTTCGGTTTTGTTGTTGATATTATCTGTTGGTCTGTGACAGTGTAAAAGAAGCGTTCAGTTGCTTGACTTGAAGTTGTAGGATTATTTCTTAATATTTTCATATGTGCAAGTCCATAAGTTTATTTCTGCTTCCATGTAGTTCATAGAGGATAGCTAGCATCACGATTCACGGGAGAGGAGATAATAATGCACTCTGAGCCTTTGCAGTTTGAGTGCAGTAACATGAGGCATATAACTCAGGGAGAAGATACAATCTGTCATCAATTGTAGAGTGCATGCATGGAGAAAAATTGAAAGTTTTTGCAAGATAAGGTCTGATTTGGTAAATTTATTTGTGGGAAAGATATATTTATTTTTTTTCAAAAGAACAAACTATATATTTATTTTAAGTTTGGCAAATAAAAAGATCACTTATCATTTTAACAAATTAGAAGTTTTTTCTAAATGAATTTAAAGAGACATTTTTTAAAGTTAATTTGTTAATTAAAAATTCTAATATAATCTCATGTATTATAGATATTCAAATTTATTCTTAATTAAATTATTAATACTAAATTTCATTCAGAATCAAAATTCTTTTTCTATTTATTTATTTTACACTTAAAATAATGTAATTTTTTTATAAATAAATAAATTTTATACTTTTATTCTAAATAAATTTTAGAAATATCTTTACAATTTCATAAAAAATGACGTGTGTCTATAAGAGCATGTGTCAGTGTCAGATGCAGGTATTTGTAAATGTGTCACATCCCAGATTTCCAGCTATCCCTATCTGTACGCAGTCGGTTGTTGTGTCACATCCATCATTAGTATGTATATTTTTAGTACTCTGAGCCTTTTTGTACAGTGGTTTACATATGTTGGCGACAATAATGTACTTATCCGAGGGAAAAGTGTACAATCTGTCATCAATGACTTGCGAGAGAAAGGATATATGGAACACAGGTAAAATCTCATGTTCACTTAGTTTGCATATTTTTGTCTCCATTCTTTTGTTGAAACATTACCAGAGAAGATGCCGTATTAGGGCCCCCTGCTGCAACGAGATTTTTCACTGTCGCCATTGTCATAATGAGGCAAAGGTCAGTTCATCTTCCTTTTTTTTCAAGTTTTAGTTATGAGACATTTATATTTCTTTCTTGTTCCTCAAGTTGGCCCGCTTGTATCTGAAAAATTTAGGTGGTGTTCGTTAGACTAATTTGATAAGTATATTTGTGGAGAAAGTGTAGAAGTGAATATCAATTGATTCAGACTACAACTTTTGAGAAACAATCTATTTCCTTTTAGTAGCAGATTGCAATACTTACGACTTTCAAATCATTATTTTTATTTCTTATGTTGTGGCAATCCATTTTTTTTCTCTTTAATTGGAACTTATTTTACCATCTATGTTTCTCCCCAGGATGATATCAGGATTGTTCCGAAGCTTAGACATGACATTCCCCGTCATCAAGTTAAACAGGTATGCTTATTTATTTGAACACCGATCATTTGAGTATCACAAAAATTTTGTGCTCCTTCTCCCTTCTGTTATTTCACATGTTAATCAATTCGATTGAATATTTTTGGATTGTTTTCCAGGTGATATGTTCACTTTGTGGGACTGAACAAGAGCCAAGTCTTGTTAATTATAAGGGAAGATCAAACTATTAACATAGATTACGATAAAGCTTTATTTATCTTTATGCTTGCGACATGCGAGTAAGCTCAAGGGTTCATAGACATAGAAGAGAGAAAAAGCTGCATGGTTAAAAGGAATCCAGAAGCTAATCACTTCATGAAGGTCCTTTAACATGTTTTGTGCAGAGTTGTTAGTATTCTTTTTGAGGTGTTTGAAACTATTCAATTATTCATATATTCACAGACAATCATCTATTATAAGTTCTTGCCTTTTGTAAGTTAGAATCCTGCCATGAACTAAGTCTATTCTTGTGTTGACTTCTGCTGATTCCAGGTTCAGCAAAACTGCATTAATTGTGGAGTTTGTATGGGCAAGTACTTTTGCGGGACATGCAAGCTTTTTGATGACGATGTGAGTATTTCGTTCCGGAGCTGACGATCCCTTGAACATCCAAGTTAATGACTCTTTTGAAAAATCGACACATAGAATGCACGAGATGATGATATTATATTATATTATTTATTTTATCTGCTGCAGGTATCTAAGAAACAATACCATTGCGGCGGCTGTGGAATTTGCAGGTATGAATTAGTAGAACATTTTCCTTGTGCCTGTTCTTCAAAAAGCATTGTATGCACTTCTAGTGTTGTTGCATTTGGTTTAGGGTACTTTTCTTCGTTAGTTATTGAATGATTCTGAAATGTTTCAATACAGAACCGGAGGATCTGAAAATTACTTCCACTGCGACAAGTGTGGTAAGTCAATTGTTTTACATTTTCATGCTTTCCTTTAAAGTAGCAACACTATTGTCTTAATTCTTGACCCGTAAGCTTCTTTACCAACTATCATTCTAACAACACTTCTTTCTGCTGAAAAATAGTCACGCTTGTGTGGAGAAGGCAATGCATCATGATTGTCCTGTTTGTTTTGAGGTTAAATTTTGTCTTTGTTAATTTTGTAATGTGCTCCTATTGGTCTATTAAAAGGGTTAATAGTCAAAATGGTCCACATTCTTATCAATTTGGTCCTCAAAAAATGAAACGTCTCCAATTAGTCTTTTGCTAATTAGATTTTTGTCCAAATATGATTATGCCGCATGTCATCATCTAATTGATAGAAGGCTCAATCATATTTACAATTATATCTTTTATGAACCAATGAGACATTTGATCTTTCAATCACCAAATTTTGACGCACACTTCTCAGAAACTATTTTGACAATTAACCCATTTATTAAAATTTGATATTTTCTTTCCGGAAGTCGATCAATTTGATATTTTGACGCACTCAGTGTAAAAGTGTAAAACTCACCTGAAGCCAAATAACTTGGTGTAATACACATCTTGATCAATATTAACAAAAATTAGCCCACAAAAATTACTCAACAATCTTCAAACATATTTATTATTTATAAATAATTTTGTGTAGGGAGTGAATTATTTTAATTAAAAAATGCATTTGATCATGTAGATCGACAATTGATTTTTATTAGGGTA
>NC_029792.2:123158311-123159159 GCF_000816755.2 Arachis ipaensis
GGCCAATAAAATAAACATTTTTTATTAAAAAAAAATTGCATGCTAAAGTAATAAAGTAAAGTATGTTTATTTTTAAACTTTTTAAAATACTTTTAAAAGTTTAGTTTTGATGCTTCACATGAAAATTATACTCTAAAATATATTTGAAAATTATGAATAAAATTAATTAAAACATTAAAAAAAATTTTAAAATTTTTCAAAAAATGTTTTACCTAAATAAGGACTACACCAAAATTTAAAAGTGGTATAATAGATGTCAACATGAAAATAATAATTTAAGAAACATCTTTCCTTCTATCAATTGTTGCATGTTGTAACAGACTAAAAGAAACATAATATAAACTGTGCATTTTTTTTTTACCTTTTTGACAATTTGATAATACAAACAAATGTTTCAATACAGGAAAAAATCTTGAAACAGCCACAATGGTACAACCTCCACGAAATATCTACTTTGATGTTAGTACCTCAACACATTGCTTTTAACCGTATAACATCATATAATGTAACAATTTTAATGTTACATTGAAATCTGGAATTTGCCAGAATTTTGAGACCACCTTATATGTTACAAACAGCAGTAATTAGAAATTACAAAGATCAATTGGTAACATATGTCACTCACAACTGATGATAACATCGTTGTACTGTACCAGAAATTCCGAAGTCATGCTTTTAGACTTTTGAGTTGCATTAATTTACACTTGAACTTGGAAGAGCGATTGCACAGGTTTTGGATTTGGAGACAGTGTTGCCACACAATTGAACTGTCACAAGAAGCAAAGTTCATTGTCAAGTGATGATCTCATTAACATTTTTAGAGAACATAGAAAAAAATATTATAATGT
>NC_029792.2:123159173-123160534 GCF_000816755.2 Arachis ipaensis
TGCAAATTAATGAAATTATAAAGACTAAAAGAGTAATTAAATCGAAGAAAAACAATGGCTAAGAATAAAAAGAAAAATTAGAAGATTTTGCAATGAGATGATCAAAAGAGAACTAAATATAAACCGTCTTAATGCAAATATAATACATGACAAAATGTAATAATGTTATTTAATTCATACAACTAATTCATAAGATTTTGTTGATATTGTTGTATGTTATTAAGTTGGGTTGAGTGGTTGACTATAATAAAGAAAAAACTACTAAAAGTGTCATGAAATTTATAAACGCCGACAAAAATACCCATAAACTAAGGAAATTAACGATGTACTCATGGAAGATGGGTTCCGTACGACAAAAGTATCCAAACTTTAATTTTTTTTGTTGATTTTTTAATAAAATTCCCAAACTACTCTACCCTCAACCTCAACTCACTTTTTCAACCTTTTATAACTCAACATGCACCTTTAAAATCCTTGCCATGGAGTCCAAAACTACTCCAACAACAAACGAAATGAACCTTTATAGTGGGAGTTTTGGATAGTAACGCAACAGAGGATTGCAACGCCAAGATTAACAAAAGAATCAATCAATACCGATAAAGAATCAGAGAAAGAATCACAAAGGAACAGTTTTTAATCGTTTAAGTTATTTTCTCCTTTTTGTTCTTAATTTGGGAGCTTTCTTTGTGTGAAGGGATGTGGTGAAAAAAATGGAAAAGAGCTCACCATACTAAATTTATCTGCCACGAACCGATAAAAGTCCTCTACCACTACTACCACCATTGATTTTGGTCTGGTCTATTCAGGAGTAGTTTTAGACTCCATGACAAAGGTTTTAAAGATGCAAGTTGGGTTATGAAAGGTTGGAAAAGTGAGTTGAGGTTGAGAGTGGGGTAGTTTGGAAATATTATTAAAAAATCAACAAAAAATTAGAATTTGGATACTTTTGTCATACAAAATCCATCTTCCATAGGTACATCGTTAATTTCCTTAGTTTATGGATACTTTTGTCATTATTTATAAATTTCATGGGTACTTTTAGTAATTTTTTTCTATATAAATAAATAATAATATTAAAAACCAACACATTTTATAATTTATAATTATCAACCTAATAATAAAAAATTACACACTTTTTTTAATAATTAAATACTGACTAAATTTTAATAAAAATGTTAGTCCGACACTTTCTCATAAACAGAACCAAGTTTCGATTTCAAGGTATTCTACTATATTGAGCTAATATTGAGCTAATCACTGTATCAGCTCCTTTACTTGTCTATCGCCAACAACAAAGTATTTATACATGAATGATATTTATTATATATTTTAATTCTAAGACCCACAACAAAAAGGCATGT
>NC_029792.2:123160688-123162504 GCF_000816755.2 Arachis ipaensis
TTAATAAATTTAACTTACTTTTTTTATATAATAAGACCCAGTTTAAATAAACAACTTAATTAAGTTACTTTTGAAAAAATAGTTTAAATAATAAATGCTTATATTAAAAATAGTTTATAAATAAGTTATTTTGTGTTTAGTTTTTTAGTTCTAAAAGTACTTATTTTAAGAGAAAAGTGATAAAAAGCCTTTTATTATGAGAGAAATCATTTTTTTTAACTTCTCCTTAAACACCAAAATAACTTTTTAAAAAATTACAATTTTATTTTAAAAATTGTACTAGACATTAATACTACACATTTTCATAAGTTACAAGTTAAAAAAAGTCACTTATGAACCTATCCAAACGGGTCCTAAATAAGTAAATATATTAGAGATTATATCATCTTTTATAAAATATAAAATTTTTATTCTATTATTTGACAATTATTTATTTATTTTTTTAGTATTATATCTTTTTTTCTCTTTAACTATTTTGCCGTGATATATTAATGTGGAGGAAGAGAACGAAACCAAGCCCATCATCAAACTGGGAGGAGGAGACACAGTTACAAGTTATGTTTACGGGCTACATATGGCTAATAAGAAGATTTTAATTGGAAACAGACAAAAAAAATACTTACCTTGTAGTGTTTAAGGTGAGGGTTAAGCACAATGCGCTGTATAATGCTCATTTTCATGGACTATAATAGCCATAACGAACTCTAATATTATAAGCATTTATATGTCGATTAATTCATCAATTTATTTATTAAATAGGAATACCCAAATTAGTTCGTACAGAATATTTAGTCGAACACTTCTGTACCAGACAAATTTTAATTACGAAAATTAGCCTCAATCTTTTATTTTAATATTTTGTTAGACAGATCATTTGCATGTTAAAATTTTGCTAAACATTTTATACAAATCTTTATATAATCTTTTTTATAACTTTATATGTTATTTAATAAAAGTCCTTAAAAATTTTTAAATTCTCAAATTAGTCCATTCAGGTAGGAAGCAATATAACCTGAAAAAATTCAAAGACTAATTCAATAATTAAAATTTAACGAAAATTAAAATATCTGATAAAATATTCCTTTGAAAACTAATTTAGGATATTACTTTTTTAAGTGAAGATAGTAAACACCAAATTTTTGCACAAAAATCTTCCCAATCCCTATAATATATATAGTGTGGAAAATTCTTACCTTATGTTGTTTATACTTTTCACGTATAGCATTTAGGGAACTAGCTTTGGTGTTGAGCTGCAAATCTACAAGTGCAAGAACAACAGTTTCAAGCTCTGAAGCTTTGTAATTTGTATAGTGCTCCAGGGTTAGATTCTGCAAAATTAAAACATGGTTTTAACTAACTAATACTCTTGGAAAACTGATTAAATATAAAAATATATTAAGCTGAAACTGAATAAACAAGAATATAAAAATATATTAAGCTGAAACCGAATAAACAAGAATATAGTTTTCAACTATGAAGCACGGACACTTGGCTGAGTTGCCGTGTCCGCGTGTCAAATATATTTCGGATATGACACTCATTAATACTTGTCTGACACGTGTGTCTGCTGGGTCCAACATTGTCTTAATAAAAAATAAAAATTTCTTCTCCGTATACGCTAAGATACACCTAAATACCATCACGTATCAGTGTGTCCAGCCTTATTCTTAACATATATTCTTGAAATGAGTTTAGAAATAATATATATTATAATTTATTAAAACAAAAAATATTTTAAATACTTTATATAATTAAAAGAAAACATTAAAAATAGTTAAAAAATATAATATCAATAAAATATCAAAATATAATTGTA
>NC_029792.2:123163033-123164922 GCF_000816755.2 Arachis ipaensis
AAAATCAAAATATCATTGTAATTTATCTAAAAAATATTTTATATTTTATATATATGTCGTGTCCCCGTGTCGTATAAAATTTTAAAATTCGTGTGTCTACGTATCCTGTGTCATGTTGTGTCTCATGTTCGTGTCAGTGCATCATAGGTTTCCAATAAATTAGATACCGTGAAAGTTATAAAACCTAGGTAATGTTTGATTAGAGAGGCAAAAACTACAAACGAAAAGAGACAATGAAGACAATTACACAAAAATTGTCTTTGTATCCTATTTTGTAGTGTAAAAGAAGAATTTTTTTTTATAAAATGTGAATATTAGTTAGAAAATCCTTTGAAACATTGAGGTGCATCATCTTGGATTTAAATAGTCACCAAAAAAAGGGGTTCATACCCATGGATGTTCTGATTGGTTTAAAGTCCATCTTGCAAGGAACACAGCAGATGCAGCTATAAGGGAAGGTAGAAACTGCAAGAAACTGTACTCAACAAGGGTAAGCTCTGCTAAATAATTTGCCAGGAATTCCAATTCAATGTGAGGGACCTGCGAGGAGATTGATGGTTTTGCTTTTAGAATCATGGTTTAATTTGTCTATAAGTGCTTATGATTTGATCTAATTTTCAATCGAATCCCTACTTAAAAACATTTTAACATACATTAAAAATTTATAGGAACCTAATTGAAAATTGAATTCAAACAATAGAAATTTACATCATAGTTAAAGCTAGAATCATCTTATGTTAAATTGGTGGATAACAAGTATCATACCTTGTATGAAGATTGTGCCGCTTGGATGAATCTCCTGAAAGCCAAAGAAAGATCATCATAGATCAGTACTTCACTGAAGCTTTAACTTTATGGCATTTTCCAATAAAAGGTGGATGTATATATATGTAGTAATATAATATACCTCAGAAATGTTTTGGTTGTTGGAACAGATAAATGAAAATGCAAAATGTTTAGAACTTCACTCTCCATTTTCAATACCTGTGAAAATGGCACTTATTACATTATGCTTTATAGTTTATATATACTATATACTATGTGTGGGAAAAAAAAAGGTTCAATTTCAAGCCCTACTACAAAATATGCAATACCTCTTCTTTTGTGTAAGTGTTATCTGTGATGAAGCAAAATTCCTCCACTCTAGGAGCACAAATCTCTTCATACTTTCTTAAATCCAAAAGAAGTTAAGGGAAACAGAGAAAAAAAAAAGTAAGACATGTTAGAATTTCCTAATATTATAGGAAGAATAGAAATGATATCTTATATTATCATTTAATGACTATCAACAAATTGAACCAAGAGTTACTGGAGTAAAACTAACAATGTCACAGAGAAGAGAGAGTATAATGAAAAAAGTTATATTTTGAGAAATCTGTAAAATTACCAACAAATCATAACCAGAATATTTGACTGACTGAAAAATAATTATTATTAATTCATAATGGCTATACTACTATACTAGTCATTATCAGTTTTATACTTTTATGCCATTATCATCTTAAAAGTCAGAATGACTTGGTTTCTGTTATCATTTTCAATGCCATTTTCATATTTTCATAAAGAAAAGAAGTGAAAACAATAGAATTCCATTTTCTATTTTCACTTTGTCCACCATGAAATCTTCAAAACATAAACCACTAAAAGTGAAAACAAAAACCATACAAAAATATCTATCCTTTAGAGATTAAGAAGTGCCCATTTATGAGCCTGTGGAATTCGCACTTACGATGCAATGAGCATGCAAGTAACACCAAGCAACTGGAGTCTTTGTTTCTGCATCAATTTTGCTGAGAGATACCTATCAATGAGGTTTACTGTAAGGTAAAGTGTGTCTGGAACCAAGTTATATTCCTCGGTAACCTGAAACATGATAAAGCACCCTTTAG
>NC_029792.2:123165141-123169328 GCF_000816755.2 Arachis ipaensis
AATGTAGATAATGTGCCAAGGTCATAAAACTAACCTCCACAAGCCAATCAATCAAAATTCCCCTCATGGTAGGACTGATATCTTGCTGCAACTCTCCCATGTAATTCGATATTGGTCTCCTTGAGAGCTGGATATACATTTAACAAAAGTTTATTGCCAAATCTTTTTTGTAATAAACCTTAGTATCATTCTGTTTTCTTGGCATTTTTATAGTTAATTTCCCATGCTGCATAAGCATGGGTACACTATTCAAAAGGGCAGCTTGGGACACACATCCTACATCAAAGCAAGGTTTGGGAAAAGGTGGCACTAATGTCAGCCTAACCTGATAAATGCATTAGTGGCTAATCCCCTGGCTTGAGTCTTGACCTAAGAACCAACTCAATCGTTGTTCCAAGGCTTGCCTTGCTTAGATTAGGCACAAATACAAGTAGAAAGTACCAAAATTTTGCAGAAACTAGGATACTATATTATATAGCATTATAAATTAAACAGTTATAATAAACATAAGTTCAAAAATGTCTAAAAAGAGACGAGATTTGAAAAAATATAATAGAAGTTAGTCAATCAAAGTAAAATCAAATAATTTCACAGCAACATGTGATGGTTAGTCTAAGGCTAAGTTGTATTTACATCATTCCTTTATTATAATATTTAGACTAATAAGTTCCATACCAGTACCAATAACAGCAATTAAAAAATAAATTAAATAAAAAAAAAATTCTATCATGCTGCAATGTTAATATTATTATTATGTCATAAAATAAAAGAACACTCGCTGCTGTTTCAAGAAGGCTTGCTTATTTGGGACGTTATACTCTGAGAGAGCCTAACAATAATGTTATAATGCCCTCGAAGTGTGGCAGCAGAAAAGCAGAAGCAATTGAAGTTTACATCAAAACATTGTTTAGCAGAGGCTAATAGCAGTTGTCACCCGCTACATATAACTAAGATCACAAACCTCTGTGACACGAATATTATTGTATATTTCAGGTGCATAAGAACTCCAAACTTCAGGATCCTTTATCTCGGAATCAATGTCCACAATGGCCAAGCAATCTGATGCTCCTAGTTTCTCACAAATCATATCTATGTCTGCAACATCCAATCAAATGTGTGTTTAGATTAGCTTTTCTTTTCTATTCTAGGCAATCGGTATGTAGACCCTGTTACTAGAAATCCGACTAATCCAGCTGAGGAAACTCAAGACCACTGGGAAGAGGACGAGCTTTGCCTACCACTCAATCAACCATGTGTTGGTAGATTAGCTTATTTTGGATTCAAAAACAGTTTATCTTTTATAATCAACAACCTTCTGAGACTGATAAACTATATAAACTAAGATATTATCTTTCTAGTGTATGATGCATCAATTTAGCTAGAAATGGGATCATTTCAAAACCTTTATTTGGAGAGCTCGGACCATCAGATTTCGCAGTGTCTTGCACCGAAAGCACGTTGTCTGTGATACCATGTTCTCTTATGCTATTGGACATACAATGTTCACCAGTGGTGTCATGTGATTCTACCACCCTTATTGTGGATACTTCTTTAGTTAACTTTGCTCTAACATCCCCTTGTGATGTTGAAACTTCAAATGAGACATTTGATGCCAGCTTTGTGTTTTTCTTCTTATTAACTCTTCTTGCCTACATAATGGACATTGAACCAGCATCACCATTTGAGAATAGAAAGATTAAACATACTTGAATCGATTATGAGTGAGGAAGGGCAGGACAAAGATATATGAATTAGAAGTATTTGCATTTTCAGATATTTCTTTCGATGTAATAAGACAACTGAATGTCTATATAAAACATTTACACTCACGACTGTATCAAAAAGAGATTTATAATACATTTTTATTTTACAAAATTTACATTATGAATATAATATATCTTAGTATCTTACTAATGATAATACTTATAATTATATAACTCTTATGGCCTTCATAATGAACATTCACTATGCATCACCAACTGAAACTTACAGGAACATTGAAGCCTATACTTACATAAAATCGCAACTTTGTAGAACTCAACGAATCAATTATGAGCGGGAAAATAAAGACCGATGAATCAGATATAGTTTCATTTCCATTTTTTTTTTTTCAGGAAAAAAGACTTATAAATCTAATTCTACATTTGAAGGTACAGTGAAGCCTTTTTCATGCATACCTGAAATGTTGAAGCATTACTACAGATGTTAGTTACATCATTAAGCACTTGTTTTCTCTTATCCAGGGGATCAATAACTACAGAAGTTTTGTTCTCATCAGAACCTGTTCTTGTGAAACTTCCTCTAAGTACATGTTTCTGCTCATTTTTAAATGATGGTCTTGAGTAGGGTGGTATCCCTCCAACTGATCCTAAGACCTTAGCCCTCGCTCTTGTGATTCGAATAATTAAGTTACCATAAGATAACAGCAACAGAAAATAACAGTGCCAAAGATTGTAAATAAACAAATAGAAATAAAGCCTTGTAGCAGCAAAAGGAAAATATCTCCTAATATTTCAATCATAGTTTGGTTACTAGAACATCAGTATAGGGATAGTTACATCGTTCGTTTCAACACATTCTTCGCTACTTTTTATGTACAAATTATAAGTATTCTTTTATAGAGTATTCAGTATACGTAGGCAGGTAAATAAGAGAACCAATATAACTATGATTACTCTGTCTAGTTAATGTATGAATTACAAAAATTAAGGTACCCTTCAAACATTAAGAAGCCTAATTCTTGAATAACATGCTTGTTAAGTGATAACATATCATTCATTACTCACTCACCCACCCACTCATACATCAACATCCTACCAAAACACATAGATATGCAACATTAGAGGTCATACCATTGTGCTACTCTTTTGTATTATAACCTCCTCCCTCCCGCTATGCCATCAAGTGATAAAACATCAGGACAAATTATTTTTAGTAATTGCAATATTTCTTTGATTTCTTGACTTGATTGAACCATTAAACAAGCTTTTAAAACCAATAAAAACAAAAATTGAATTGGCTCCTTGATAGCTACATCATAACCCCCACCATAGTCAAAAGTCAAAACCCAAAAGAAAAAAAAAATTGAAAATTGTAAAGTAAGGCATGGTCCCAAAGTCTTATCCTTCCTTGTTCTTCCTTTTTTCAATTTTCCTTTTTCTCCTTTGCGACTGACCAAAATTGATTTACCCAAAGCAAATCTCACGTAAAAACAAAAGCAGATTTTTCTTTCACCAAAACTTATCTAAATACAAGGTAATGCAGCTCAATCTCCAGATCTACACAAAACAATTAAAAAGGAAAAAACACTTTCCCTGAACGCTCCAAAATAAACTCTAACCCTAACATTAGATTAGACCACAAATTGAAGCTTACTGATCAATTAACTATGTATCGGACTGATAGATGCATATAGATACATGTATTATGAGATAATGCAGCTGAGCGTACCTATTTGGCAAGCTCATGCAATAACCTTCAATGGCGGATATATATATAGATAGATAGATACATGCGAGAGAACTTGAGAGTTGAGAGTGATCTATGCTGATATAAAGGTAGAGAGGAGCGTTGGTTTTGTGAGCGGGACAGAGGCACAGTTCAAAAAAACAAAAAATAATATTAAAAAATGAAAAGAAAGAAGAGAAGACAGAAGTGAAGCAAAAAAGACAATTAATGCAATTTCAACCCTCCTCTTTTTCTCCCGTTTTTGTCTATGCTTTAATGGGGTGATGCCTTTTCAATTTCATTTCTTTAATACACGTGAACCAAATTCACCGTATACACGTCAGATTATCATTATAGTAGTATTAACTTGATTAGTTTTCTTCTTTAACAAATGCTAGAAAGTTATTAAAATTTTTTATTTTTAATTATTAATTAGTTATTAATTTTTAAAAATATATGATAAAATATATTATTAAATTATTATATTAAATAAAAAATATTAAAGAATTATTAAAATTTATTATTTTTGACCAACAGCTAACTAGTAATATTTAAAAATATTAACTAAAAATATATTATTTGATTATTAGATTAAAAATATTAGACTAATAACTAAATATATTGATTAATATAAAATAAAATTGCTAATGCTTAAGATTTTGTCTCTCTTTTTGTTTTCATTATAAAAATTTAAACAGAAAAATGGTGAAAACACATAATATTAAATGTTGGCTACAAAA
>NC_029792.2:123169425-123172694 GCF_000816755.2 Arachis ipaensis
GTGTCCAGAGACACTAATAAGGAACACAACTTATTTTTTTATTTTTTTATTATTCTTGTTAATTTTTTATAATTATACTTTTTATTATTATATTTTTCTTCTCAAATTTTTTAATAAAAAAATAGAATAAATTAGATTTTTATAATTTGTTATACTTTATTACCAAATAGAATATAATAATATTAAATTCTGTGTCTCTATTTTTTATATCTTATTTTTAGTGTTTTGTTTTATCTTGTTCTCATAAACAAATGCAGTCTTATTAAATTGCTAGATCAAAAATTAAAGAAATTGAATTGATCGCTAAGTGGTGATCACAGCTAATAATTTTTATGACTTCTAGTATTTTTTCACTAAAAACATTAAATTCATGACTAAATGATAATCAAAAATAATAAATTCTGATAATTTTTTAACAGTATTAATGTAATCAAATTATTATTATGTGGATATATAATTCTCCTAATTTAAAATAGAATATAGAAATAGATGGATTTTTTATTTATTATATTTATCCATTTATGTAATTTTTTATATATTTTTTTTTATTTAATGTCTATTTATAAAATAAGAGATTGTTACGGTGTTTTGAGTTGATGTCGGGGTTGAGCATCAATTATGATAAGTCAAATCTGATACCAATAAACTGTGAGCAGGAGTGGGTTGATCAGGTGTGCGGCCTGCTGGGATGCAACCAAGCTGTGTTACCGGTTAGATACCTTGGAATCTCTCTAGGTGCGAATCCGAGGCTAGTGAAGACTTGGAAACCAGTCATAGACAAGGTGCAAGAAAAGCTCAACTTATGGAAAGCGAAGGTATTGAATAAAGCAGGCAAGCTTATCCTCATTAAGTCGGTGTTGAATAGCCTGCCGATATATTACTTAAGCCTGTACAAGATGCCAAAGGCGGTTGCGGACAAGTTGGTTGCGTTGCAAAGAAGATTTATGTGGGGTAAGGGGGATGGAAAGGATGATATCCCATTAGTTAGGTGGGAGGTGGTCCAGGCTCCGAAGAAGGCTGGGGGTTTGGGAGTTGGGGATGCAGTGCTTCGGAACACAGCACTCTTGTTTAAGTGGTGGTGGCGGTTTTCAAAGGAGGATTGCCCCTTGTGGAAGAAAATTGTATGCTCCTGTAACAATTTGAGCCCTGATGTCATGTTGGTAAATCAGAAAATACCAGAGAAAGGCGGGCCTTGGAAGGACATATGCCAGTTAAACATAAAGGAACAGCGACTAAGGGATAAATTGGTTACTGGCCTGGCTATGGAAGTAGGAAATGGAAGGAGTACTCTGTTTTGGGAAGATAACTGGGTGCAAGGCGGGCCGCTGAAAGTGGCGTTTCCAAGACTATTCTCGGTTTCCAACCAACAAGAAGTGGTGGTAGGGGATTGTGGGTTTTGGGATGGATTGGAGTGGATATGGAACTTCCAATGGAGAAGGGAGCTTTTCCAATGGGAGCTGGAACTTGTTCACCAGCTGCATGAGAGGTTAAGGCCGGTAAAGCTGTCACAGGGTATGGAGGATAATGTGGTCTGGAAGTTTGATAGTAAGGGTGTGTTTTCTACTAAGTCTCTTATGCGGGTCCTTCAATCAGAGAATCTGCCAGCAGCGATCACAAGCTATAGTTTCACAAGTTCATTATGGAAAGGAGTGGTGCCTCCGAGGATTGAGCTTTTTGGCTGGTTTGTCCTTGTAGGTAGAGTTAATACCAAAGACAGGTTGAGTAGGCTAGGCGTTATTCATCACAGTGATAATATTTGTGTGCTCTGTAACAAGGAGATAGAAACTGTCCAGCATCTATTTCTTTTGTGTGATATAGCATGGTAAGTATGGTGCTGTTGGTTGCGGTCAGTTGGTAGAGAGTGGGCTATGCCGGGTTCCATCAAAGGTCTGTTTGAGAGTTGGGCTGGTTTGCACACGAGTAAACAAGAGCAGAAGCGGTGGTTGACTGGGTTCTTTGCAGTGATTTGGAACATCTGGTTGGAACGTAATGGTAGGATTTTCAACAATCAGATAGCAGGTGTTGACCTCATCCAACAGAAAACGCTTCTGAGCTACAAAGAATGGACTGACAGTAATCTCAGGGCGTGTTGATAGCAGGGCCGGTGATGTCAGGCGTTATGGTTTTTTCTTTGTTTTTCTCTTTGTAGCACTTTGACCTTTGCTCCACTGTTTGTGTTGAGCTTACGTTGTTTCAAAAAAAATTTAGTGGTGATTTTATAGATCATTTATGTATTTTATGTAAATTTTTTTTACGTATTTATCATAAATTATAACAGAATTACATATATTGATAAAATAATATTTTATTTATAAAACCTAAAAATAAATAGATAAGCATGAATAATTTAAATATGATTACATTTTTTATGTCTATTTATAAAGTTTATTGGTGATTTCATAGTCTGATAATTTTATGGCTAACTAACATATGAAAAAATATCCAAAAACAATAATCAATTTTTTTTTTTTTTGAAAAAATATAACATCTTTTGCCGAAAAAAAAAATGTCGTCTTTGTTCAGTTTGTTGTGATGCCTCTTTGTCTAAGAGGTGATTTTGCAACCTAGAGCCTAAGACTTTAGTTTAATAGTAAATTGTGATATTTCTTAAGATACTATATAGCCGAATTCGAAATTCTGGTTGAGGTTAAAAACTGGGCGAAAGCTAGTGCAAAGTAGAGAGTTATCAGTAAATTAAATTTATTTATTATTATTATTATTTTTTTTTTGTCATGAGTTGAATAAACAAATTCACACTGAAAAAAAATTAATTCTCTCGTTTAATACAAGACGAACTTTATACTTCAGGAAAACTTGATCGAATTTTTTTATTATTGTTTTGTTTGCTGGTGGTGTTTTCACTATCGTTCTGGCTAGCCACAGATTTTGACGCTCTTGAACCCACTCCCTTCCACTTCTACTATAAATGATCTTTAAAGTCCAAAAAATTGCTGTCATAGAAGAGGAAGAAGTCTGTTTGTGGCTGATGCTGGTTGGCTAACTCCAAACATAAAACCGATTCTGTAGAAGAACTCCGGTCTCCATGAAGGCACCATAATTCTCAGATGACGACGCAGTCAAAACACAAAATACATGGCAGTTACAACTTACAACAATTCATTATCTTTTATTTTAAATTATCCTATAATAGAATGAAAAATTAAAATACAATTATTTGTATTATTTTTTTTATTAATTTATTCAAAAAATAATTAAACTTTAAAGCTAATTGGTATAAAATATTACAGATATAAAACTAAGAAAACATT
>NC_029792.2:123172748-123174043 GCF_000816755.2 Arachis ipaensis
TGTGAGTTTATAATATTATAATACTTAGAATTAAGAAGTATTTAATTTATAAAAGAATTTGACTACAAGAAGTTAAAAAATAATAAATTATTTTAATACTAAGATGTTATCAAGATTTTAAGAACGGTAAAACAAGATATTTTAAGGAAAATAAATGTTTGCAACGCAAAAGAATCTTGAAATAAAATAGTTATTTTGATATTATACCTAATATCACATTTTATGATTTTATTGAACATATACATCAGACAAAAAAATGTCAAACATTTTCATTACAGGAATAACGGCTTAATAACTTCACAATTTTATTGCAAATTTGCAATTTACTTTGTGTTTTACTCTATTTTTTTATTTTTTTTTTACTAAAGATAGAAGCCACAACCTCTTAAATTATTAAATTTTATTATTTTATTATAAAATTTAATTATGTAATTGTATTGGTACTAAAAGATTTAAGTGGTGGGCAGTTTTATCTATATAAAGGTCTATCAAGAGAAGAGGGATAATGAATGGTATATTTTGAACTTAAAAATTGAACAGCAAATCCTCCACAATATGTAATACTACAGAACAACAAATTAAAGTCTAATCTTGCCCATTTTTTTTTTCTGTATATTATCATGCTAAAATACACTAGACATAAAAATGCTTATTATATGAGCAACGAATTACCTACCTTATTATAATATATGCATGATAAAATAATTTAAATATAACATGTTTGTTCTTACAATGCAGAATTTATATATCTATATACGTTAGAGAAATGCAGGACGTGCGTCTAAACATTTTTTGAACTAAATATTTCACTAATTTTGCAATTTTTTTTTTCTTTCTCCTCTTTTGTTAGTATGGTCGTGGTCATTTTTTTCTTTCTTTCTACGGATTTTTTTTAATGCTATTGTCATGGCCGTTACTATCATTATGGCTACCGATATTTTTCTTTCTCTCCTATAAATATTAAAAAAAATTAAAACACGTAAATTTTGATACATAATACATTAATTTTGGTACAAAACACACAAATTTTAGTATATAATATAAAATTTTTAAAAAATTTACATATCTAAAATATTGACATTTATGTACAGCACACAAATCTTAGTTTACAACACAAAATTTTAAAAGATCACATATCTAAAACATCGATATTTAATTAATGAAATATGCAAACACATCAATTTTGGTATACAATACAAAAATTTTAGTACATAACACAAAATTTTAATGTGTAGCACACAAATTTTTGGAGGTCAAAACATTGACTCACCCAACAAATAAAATACATTCACAAC
>NC_029792.2:123174139-123176994 GCF_000816755.2 Arachis ipaensis
GGTATATCAGAATTGTCTAATTAATAAAATATATTTATAGCAAAATTTGTGTATAATATATAAAAATTTATGTATTATATATCAAACTTTGTCTATTATATTAATAAATTTATGTTATGAATAAAATTTTGTGTTTTATATTTTTAAAATTTGTATACCATATTAATAAATTGTGTTTTAAAAAAAATTGTGAGCTAATAAAAACAGAGATGGCACATTCGACTTTGATTACAGAAAATAGTACATATAGCATTCCTTCATAATTTATACTACTTTGTATACATCTACTAGTTTCAAAGGATGGTCCCACCCTTTACAATGAAGGATTCCATCGGGAACTCTCGGGTAAGTAAAAATGCAGGACTCCATGGATAAAAGGTTATCTCATGAGGTTATGACCGTGAAAGTTCTCTAAACCTCTAGAAGGTTCACTTACTGAAGGTCACCAAATTTTATCTAAATATAAGATAATGTAACAAAATAATAGAAATAAGAAAATAAAAGATATGTATTAAAGTTATTGTTTAATGATAAAGAATTATGCTATTTATAAAAATATTTTAAATTAACTTCATAAATATTTAGCTGCGATTACTAACTCTCAACTACTTATCATATTCTAACACAACTACTTATTATTGTTCTAGTACGCTTCCATAAACTGTAGGATGAAAAATACTAAGAACTCTTAGTTTTAAGAGATTAAGATGAAAGAGATGAGAGGATAATGGTTTAGTAAAGATGTCAGCCAATTGTCCTGAAGAAAAGATAGGAAAAAGTTTTATTATTCCAGCTTGAGCCTTTTGACGGACCACATGACAATCAACTTCCAAGTGTTTAGTTCGCTTATGAAAAATAGGATTTGATGCAATGTGTAGAGCACTCTAATTATCGCAGAAAAGAATAGGAGTGCGATGTTGAAATTTTAAGAAAATGCAGCATATTGATCAACCATTGGAGCTCACAGGCGGTGTTTGCAAGAGCCATATATTCTGCTTCTGTTGAAAACCTGGCAACAACAGTGGATTGCTTCCTTGTTTTTCAGGAGATCAAAGACTTTCTTAAAAAGCAGTTAAAGAGAACGACGAGTATCTGGACAACCCGCCCAATCTGAATCATTAAATCCACGTATATGAATAGAAGAGTCACCGAAAAGAAAAGACCTCTGCCTGAATTAGACTTCAAGTATCTCAAAATCTGATTTGCTGATTTAAAATAGATTTAATGGTAATCATCTCAGAAATAGAATTGACATGCACCAATAAATTTGACAAAAAGACTGTAATCAGAGAGAGCCTATTGTTCCTCACAAGAAATTAAAAGTTTGGATAATTTTTCATACGACATACTGACCCACACTTTTTCTCCTGTAATTAAAAGATATGAACCAAGATAAATTGGATGTAATATGATCCGTAAGTGCCTGTAAAATTATTTTGTGCAGTAAAATTATTTAAAATACAAGTGTGGAATGAACACAAATAATGGGTACCCAAAGTTGAGTAAGAAAAAAGCCTAATTTGGTTGGAGGGTGGGAGGCTTTAATCTTTACTGTCTGAAGATTGATATTCAATCTTTTTCAAAAATGTTAGAAGGATGTTATGTTGGGTTGGAGTGAGGCCCAAAGTATGTTCTCTATGTGTTCTCTGATGAGGAGCCATTTCTTCATGAACTAGGACATGAGAGGAAATTGACAGCGTGGAAGAGCCAGGAGGCGGTGTCGGCACAACGACGGCATTAATGGAGGCAAAAACATGGTCAAGAAATTGTGATCTCCTTGAGTGACACGAGTGACCGGGAGGGTAGCCATGCTTGTTGTAACAAACGTCCACGGTGTGCCCCTCTCGACCACAATAAGAGCAAACTTTTGAGGAATTGCCACTGCTGCCGTGCCACGTCCTGGGTTTGAAGAGGCATACCCACGACCACGGCCAAGAGGAGGATGACGAGCTTCTACAATAGCAACATTGGTTCGTTGATAGTCCAAAATCTCATATGCGTTTTGAAGTGACTTTTGAAGGACAAGAGCGATGACATGTGTAAGAGGATCAAGACGAAGAACTTGTGATCAAACTACATCAAAACCTTTAAGGAATCGAATGATTTTGACCTTTAAGGACGAAGACGTGAGTTATTAAGCTCTTTCCACAATTTCTTCAAAAAGGTATAAAATTCTGTTAATGTCTTGTAATTCTGCAATACGAAGAAGGTCACTCTAAAAAAAATGCTCTTTAAGGCCAGTCCATATAGAAGAGGGAGAGAGAATGAAGTAGCCAAAACAACGCTCCCATATTCGAATCAGAAGATCATTGGTTAGAGGAGAAGAAATAGAACTAGTGAGAAAGCTATATTTATTTTTGGAGATGATGGCCATAGAAAAGGATCGACACTAAGAGTGATAGTTACTGTCAGTAGATAGGAGTGACAAGGACAGAGGTTGAATTTTCACTAGGATGAATATAGAAAGGGTTAGTGAAATCTTGTACTATGTTAGAAGATGATTCTGTCATTAGAAGAGAACAAGACAATGAAGACTGGTTATTTTGAGTTTGAAATTTTCATTTTACATTATAAAGAGATATTATTTATAAGGATATTTTAAACTAACCTCATAAATATTTAGTTACCAACTACTAACTCTCAACTACTTATCATTATTCTAACACAAGTACTTATTATTGTTCTAATATAATGCAGACAAAATAATTAAAAAAGAAAAGGCACTTTTTTTTATTCGAAACCTTAATCTTATAGAATTAAATTGAATTTAATTTTAATATTTGAAATGAATTAATAAAATTTTAGAATTGAATTGAATTTCAATGTTTAAAATGTTTATCGAATGAATTAAAATT
>NC_029792.2:123177501-123192385 GCF_000816755.2 Arachis ipaensis
CATTACGTTTAAAAAATATTATTATTAATTAAAAAATAAATAGTTCTTTATGATTGATTATAATGACAAATCAATAACAAAAAAATATGAACTATCAACAACTAACTTGTTGAATAATGGTAAACCAATTTAGATTGGTCGAGTGGTTAGCTCACTTGTCCACTTAGTGATTAGCAGCAAATTATAGCAACTAAGTAATGTTACTAAAATATAACAAAATTATGCCACTTTTTACTAATGTCATGATTGATACAACTTCACTACTTGAAATGTTCGTAGGAGACTGGTACGTGTGGATATTCTACATAGCATACTTTTCAAAAAATAGTGAGTTGAATGAAAGAAAAAGGAAGAGAATAAAGGTGGTGAGATAAAAGAGAGTGTACATGTTGAAGGGTAGGAGACGTCGAGAGAAAGTGAATGATGAAAGTTAAGAATAAATAATTAGATTATAAGAATATTTTAGATATTTTAAGTTTTAAGTAAAATTTTAATAGAATGTGTTCATACCCTGGCCCAATAATAAAGGCCCAGAACCAAGCGAAATGCCTAATCCAAAGGGTTGGGCCTCACCCAGTACCAATCTTCGTCTTAGGAAGTCGGTACTCGTCACGACTTGCTCTAAAGAAGCCGGGAACGAGGGTTAGCTGGCAGATAAGCACTCATTTGAATGAATAACTGCCCCTAGAATCTCTCTAACCACTTCCACAAGCCATATCTTAACTTCCCTAAGATAAAAGGACGGTTAACACCCTAAAAAAGTGGCACTACTCCAACGGTGATTATTGGTTCACCACTATAAATACACTGACACTTCTCAGGTATCTCTAAGTCCCAATACTCTCTAGATCTGCTCACACCCTTGCTGACTTAAGCATTGGAGTGTCTTTGCAGGTACCACCCCCCATTCTTTCGCACGCACAAGTCGGACGGAGGGCACCGAGTTGCAGATCCACTTGAAATCCTCCTCATTCATACGTTTGGGCCAACCAACACCGTCCAGCCCATTAATCTCTGGTTACCCATCGTAACATTGGCGCCGTTGCCGGGGACCCGAGAGATCAACCAGTGATGGTGGATAGATCCCCTGAAGAGGGTCATGTAGAGTCAGATTCTGAACAAGAGAATCTGGACACCGGAAACAATGATGCAGACTTGACCCTTCACCAGGAAGCCAATGACCAACACAGGGAAGGTACCTCCGGAATAAAAAATCCAAAGGTGAATTCTTCAGAAGGGTGCGAATCAGAGAAAGAGGGACCATCCCATGCAACTGAGCTCATGGGATTAGTCCACAGTCGCCTCGAACAGTTAGAACAAGAACGGGAGCGACAAAAGGAAACTGAAAAGAACCTAAAAGAGGAGATGGAGCGACGAAAAGAGTTAGAAAGAAAACTCTTAAAGTTAGAATCCTCCCTCAAAGGTCGGAACTCCCGAGACGAACGAGAAGAACCACCACTAGGAGGAGAGGATCCTTTCAGCGAGGAGATAATGAGGGCAAAAGTTCCAAGGAACTTCAAAAGCCCCGATATGGACCTCTATGACGGAACCACGGATCCGAAGCATCACTTAAGCAATTTCAAAAGTCGGATGTACCTAGCTGATGCTTCCGACGCTACGTGATGCAAAGCTTTCCCGACCACCCTATCGAAAGCAGCGATGAAGTGGTTCGACAGCCTCCCTCCAAGGTCGGTCACCAGTTTCGAAGACCTCTCAAGGAAGTTCTTGATGAGATTCTCCATCCAGAAAGATAAAGTGAAACATGCACCAAGCCTCCTGGGAATAAAACAGGAGGTCGGAGAATCCTTACGAGCCTATATGGAAAGGTTCAATAAAGCATGTTTAGAGATTCAAGACCTACCCACCGAGGCAGTCATAATGGGATTAGTCAATGGACTCAGGGAAGGTCCCTTCTCACAGTCCATATCAAAAAGACACCCCATCTCCTTAAGTGATGTACAAGAAAGAGCTGAAAAGTACATCAACATGGAGGAAAATGCCAAGTTGAGAGACCTGAGTTGGCGACCTGGGCACCTTCCCTCAGCAAAAGAGAGGGAGAGGGAAACCAAGAAAAAGGAAGAACTCGGTCTCGATAGACCCAGAAAATATCACTCTTATACTCCTCTGAAAGTTTCTATAGTGGATGTATACAGAGAGATTTGTAACACTGAACGGTTACCACCCCCCAGACCCATTAAAAATAAAAAGGGGGGGGGGAGCCGCAGTGACTACTGTGAGTACCATAAAATATATGGTCACTCCACAAACGACTGCTACGACCTTAAAAATGTGATAGAAAAGCTGGCTAGAGAAGGTCGGCTTGACAGATATCTCATAAAGAGGTCGGACAGTCACGGCAAGAGAAAGCGAGATGATACGGATAGAAGAGACCCACCACCGCAGACTCCGGAGAGACATGTCCATATGATCTCAGGGGGATTCGCGGGAGGGGGACTTACCAAATCTTCTCGCAAAAGGCATCTCAAGAGAGTATACCAGGTCGGAGGAGAGTCATCCGACCTCCCTACTATTTCATTCACAAAAGAAGATGGGCAAGGAATAATCCCTGGACATGATGATCCAGTGGTAATAACTATGATCCTAGCAAATGCCCATCTCCACAGAACCCTAGTAGACCAAGGAAGCTCAGCGGACATCCTTTTTAAGCCCGCTTTTGATAAACTAGGGTTGGATAAGAAAGAGCTGAGAGATTACCCCGACACCTTATACGGACTAGGTGACATGCCAATAAAGCTACTGAGATTTTTGCCCCTCCACACCACTTTTGGAAAAGGGGAAAAATCAAAAACTCGGAGCATAGACTTCATAGTCATCGATGTAGGGTCAGCATATAATATTTTAGTCGGCAGAACTACCCTTAATCGACTCGGAGCGGTGGTGTCCACTCCCCACCTTTGTATGAAATTCCCGACCTCAGTGGGAATAGCAACGGTAAGGGGAGACCAGAAATTGGCAAGGAAATGCTACAATGAAAGCCTAAACCTGAGAGGAAAAGGCAGGGAAGTTCATACAATAGAGCTCGGTGGAGCGAGGGCCAGAGAGGAGCTGCGTCCACAGCCAGGAGGAAAAACCGAGGAGATACAGGTCGGCAAAGAGAAAGGAAAAAATACTCACATAGGAGCCAACCTAGGAAAAACCCTAAAACAAAGGTTGACTAAGCTCCTAAAAGATAACTCCGATCTCTTCGCCTGGAAGGCCTCCGACATGCCCGGGATAGACCCCGAGCTCATGTCCCATAAGCTCTCAGTCTACCCGGGATCCCGACCTATACAATAGAGAAGACGCAAGCTCGGCCCTGAACGAGCCCTAGTAGTAGAAGAGCAAGTACAGGCGCTCCTAGAAGCTGGCTTCATCAGAGAAGTCAAGTACCCAACATGGCTAGCCAATGTAGTGCTAGTCAAAAAACAAAATGGCAAATGGAGAATGTGTGTCGACTATACCGACCTAAATAAGGCATGTCCCAAGGATCCCTATCCGTTGCCAAGCATTGATACCCTAGTGGACTCCAGCTCGGGGTATCAATACTTATCATTCATGGACGCCTACTCGGGGTATAACCAAATCCCGATGTATGAGCCAGACCAGGAGAAGACATCATTCATCACACCCAGAGCTAATTTCTGCTACGTGGTCATGCCATTTGGACTGAAAAATGCAGGGGCCACATATCAGAGGTTGATGAATAAGGTGTTTGCCTCTCACCTAGGGAGCCTAATGGAAGTATATGTCGACGACATGCTGGTAAAGACCAAGAGAGAAGTCGACCTCTTACCTGACCTCTCACAAGTCTTTGACACCATAAGGTTGCACGGGATGAGACTAAACCCCTCAAAGTGCGCCTTCGCGGTAGAGGCAGGAAAATTCCTAGGGTTTATGCTAACACAAAGAGGGATTGAAGCTAACCCCGATAAGTGTAGAGCTATCCTAGAGATGAAAAGCCAGACTTGTTTGAGAGAGGTCCAGCAACTGAATGGCCGACTTGCAGCCCTCTCCAGATTTTTGGCAGGATCAGCACTAAAATCCCTTCCGCTGTTCTCCTTATTGAGAAAGGGATGTCAGTTCGAATGGACTCCTGAATGCGAGGAGGCGTTCCAGGAGTTCAAGAGATTCTTGAGCCAACCTCCTATTCTAACTCGACCTGT
The DNA here is from genome assembly GCF_000816755.2 of Arachis ipaensis. Taxonomy (NCBI): domain Eukaryota; kingdom Viridiplantae; phylum Streptophyta; class Magnoliopsida; order Fabales; family Fabaceae; genus Arachis; species Arachis ipaensis. The sequence continues at coordinate 123,181,665 of NC_029792.2, forward strand.
AGCTAGAGAAGACCTCGTCCTATACCTATCGGTAGCAGACAAGGCTGTTTCATCGGCCCTGATAAGAGAAGACGAGGCCGGTCAGCACCCAGTATATTTCATCAGTAAAGTTCTACAAGGCCCTGAACTAAGATACCACAAACTAGAGAAGTTTGCCTACTCCTTAGTAGTAGCCTCGCGAAGGCTACGGCCTTACTTTCAAGCTCACACAATAAGAGTCCGCACGAACCAACCCATGAAGCAAATCCTCCAAAAGACGGATGTTGCAGGGAGAATGGTTCAATAGGCAATAGAGCTCTCCGAGTTCGACTTGAGATATGAAGCTCGGACGGCGATCAAAGCCCAGTGCCTCACCGACTTCATTGCAGAATACGCGGGAGATCAAGAGGAAAAACCAACTACATGGGAACTCTATGTAGATGGATCCTCAAACAAAACAGGAAGCGGCGCAGGCATAATATTGGTGGACGAAAGAGGAACCCAGATAGAGGTTTCCCTCAAATTTGAATTCCCGGCTTCAAATAATCAGGCAGAGTACGAAGCCCTGATTGCTGGATTGAAGCTGGCGGAAGAAGTCGGTGCTATAAAGGTGATGGTATACAGCGACTCACAAGTGGTGACCTCCCAAATAAGTGGAGAATATCAGGCAAAAGACCCAAATATGAAGAAATACTTGGAAAAAATCCTAGAACATCTTGGACGCTTTGCAAAAACTGAGGTGAGACACATAACTCGGGATCTAAACAGCAGAGCAGACGCCCTATCCAAGCTAGCAAGTACCAAGCCAGGGAGAATAACAGAAGCCTGATCCAAGAAACTCTCCAGGAACCCTCCGTGGTAAAAGTAGAAGACAAACAAGAGGTCCTTGAGGTAGTCGGACTAAACCTCGGATGGATGAACCCCTTGATCGAATACATGAAGTTCGACATCCTTCCCAAGGAGGAGAAAGAGGCTAAGAAAATCCGTAGGGAAGCACAATACTACACCTTGGTGAGAAATATTCTCTACAGAAGGGGGATATCAATACCATTATTAAAGTGCGTGGCGACCTCAAGAACTACCGAGGTGTTAGAGGAGATACATAGTGGGATCTGCGGAAACCATCTCGGGGCGAGGTCATTAGCCAGGAAAGTGATCCGAGCTGGATTCTACTGGCCAACCTTGCAGAAAGATGCCACAGAATATGTGAAAAAGTGCCAACCATGTCAGATGCATGCAAATTTCCACGTGGCTCCCCCGGAGGAACTCATCAGTATCACTTCTCCAATTATAATTTCTAAAAGTATAAACAAATTATAATTTTTATATTCACAAACATTAAAATCTTTGTAATTATAAATATCTAGTAAACATAATTATAAATATTATTCCCAAAGCAAAATAAACATAATCCAAAACATAATTATAAATATTGTCTCTAAAACAAAATAAACATAATCCAAAACACTCAATTTTCATCTTCATTCTCTTGTAAGTTGGGTTGGGGGAAGTTGGATTTTGGCAAAAAAAATTATAAAAATACCCCTTGCCAAAAAAAATACTAAGCCCGGCAGGGAAGTCCGCCCCGTCTCGCCAAAGCCCGCGGTTTAAGCGGTGCGGGTTAGGCGGACTTTTGCTATTTGGCGGTCCCAATTTTCTAGCATAGCCCGCCTTTTTTGGCGGGTTACGCGGGCTGGCTCAGTGGGTTTAGGCCTGTTTGCCATCCCTATATGTATATTAGATAATGCAGCTGAGCGTACCTATTTGCAGGCTCATGCAATAATCTTTCTATGGCGGATATATATATATATATAGATAGATACATGAGAGAGAACCAGAGTTTAGAGTGATCTATGCTGAATTGCTGATATAAAGGTAGAGAGGAGTGTTGGTTTTGTGAGCAGGAGAGAGGCACAGTTCAAATAAACAAAAATAATATTAAAAAATAAAAGAATAAATTACCATTTCTATCTTCGAAAGTTGAAGACGTTGACATATCTATCTATAAAAGAAGAAAATTAGTATTTGTATCCATGAAATATGAATTTTTTGCTAACAAAACTATCCAAATTCAAAAAAATTATTTAAAATTCTCAAATTACCCTTTAATATAACCCATCTTTTACTTTTCTTACTCCACACCACTACTTTTCCAATTCCAAACCTTATCACTACCCAAACTCTTCTTCACTACCGCCCTAAACCCCAACTACCACCATCACTCAAAACGCCTCCCATGCCTCCGACAAACGTTCCAGAATTGAACTCAGAACTGAGTGCTACCACCTAATGCCCCTGCAACAAATTAATTGCCAAACTCAAATAGACCATGTGGGAATTGAACAAATTGAGCAATCCTCACCTGAGCCAAACTCTGAGAAGCAGGGGTGAGCTTGTTCTATTTCAGTCTTGTTTCGGCAAGAGAGATGCTAGCTACGGTAGTTGCTCTCAAGGTTCGGCGGAGTTAAGGTTTGGTGGAGGAGGTGCGAGACTGGTGAATGGCTGGCTGGCGGTGGTTTGGACCGAGAGAAAGAACGACTGGGACGGTGAAGGTGGCTTGGGTTCATCGCAGATGGTGGAGACAACGGTGGTTCATGGCTAGAAGTGCAGACGACGATGGTGGTAGGGCTATGAGCTTGGCAGAGAGAAAGAGAGCTCGAAGAAATGACGACTGACAAGCCTTCGCGACAGCGACGCCACGAGCTCGACCTTTGTGCAACGGCGAGGAGAAGGGTTTTGGGTTCGACAGTGAATTTGAGGCTTTGAGCTCGACCTTGACGCCAAGAGAAGAGGAACAATGAGAAGAACCTGCCACAAGCGACGACGGCGAGGAGAAGGGTTTGGCTGGAGTGCGATGGACGATAGTGGTTGCTTGTTGGAAGGCTGGGTTTCACAGGATTTAGGGTTTATTCTTTCTTTTCAAATTTGAAATTTCATTCAAATTCAGAGAGTTATACTGAGAGAGTGGTAGCATTCGTGCATTTGGTCGTTCCCCCCTTTTTTTTTAAATTTAGCCCAAAACGATGCCGTTTTGAAGGATGCTCTGAAACCAAAAACCCTTCAAAAATTGGACCGGTTCTTACAGTTCATCGATTAACCATCGATTTGGCCGGTTTCTAAATCAGTTTTTGCCAGGCAATTTTCCTCATCAAGCAGACCAGTAGATGACCGGTTCCTAGTTAACCCGATCAAACCGGTTAGTCGGATATGATTTTTTAGAACCATGGAATTATAAGCCTTCTATTTTTGTTATCATGAAAACTCACTGTCCCTTCTAAAAAGTGCATATGTTTTGGTATAGGCTTGGCTATGAAGCTATTCACATTGAAGAGGCCCAAGGTCATAGTGTAGGTATTTGAGTTTTATCTACTTGGAAAGGAATCACTTGCAAAATTTTAAAATCTCGTTCTCAAGCTGATGGTGTTGAATTTGTCAAAGGAAGATTTTCATGGACTTGTGTAGCCATGTATGCTAGTCCAATGCCAAGCAGAAGAGAAGAGGCTTGAGATTTTCTTTCTGGGTTTGCTAACTCATAAGATAAATCTTGGATAGCTATGGAGACTTTAATGTGGTTTTTCAAAGTTCAGATGTTAAAAGGGGTAACTTTGTTTAAAAAAGAGCAAATAGATTTACAGAGATGATTACAGATTGTGATCTCTTGGATTTAGGAGCTAAGGAGCTCTCCTATACATGGTTCAGACATATTTAAAATAACAGAAACATAGCCAAAAAGACTGGATAGAGTCCTCACTGCTGAATCATGGACCCTATTCTACCAGGAGGCTTATGTTGAGAATCTCTCCATATTGCAATCAGATTATTGCCTTATTATTTTGAGAAGTTAAGCACAGAACAAGTTGGTTGGGAACGAAACTTCTTGATTTCACGCAACTTGGTCTCCACATCCTTCATTCAAAAGTGTGGTTCAGAAAACTTAGAGTGAGAATCAACTGAACCCAATTAGGTGCCTTGCCAAAGTAAAGGAAGAAGCTTCAACTTTTAATAAAAAGGTTTTTGGGAATATTTAAAAAAAAAAAAGAACAGGAGTAAGATAAAAAAAATTACAACAATTCAATTAAAGATGGAAAAGGTTGATTCGTATTTTTTAAAATAATAAGAGGTAGAGCTTCAAGCAGATTACTCTAATGTTTTGTTGTAAGAAGAGATTCTTTACTCTCAAAGGTCTAGAGACCAATGGGTGTGTTTTGAAGATAAAAATACAAGATTTTTTCACATGCAAACTGTGATCTGTAGAAAACATAATAAGATTCATGGTCTTCACCTTGAAGATGGTATGTGGGTTACGGAGCAGAAGGATATGAACACTGAGGCAGACCATTTCTTTAAGGGCCTTTTTTTATAAGAATGAGGAGGTGTGACTAGATGTTATGGGACATGAAAACCTTCCTCAAATCCCACAAGAATCGTGTGATGAGTTGAATAAAGAAGTAACTAAAGAGGAGGTTAGGTGGGTTATCATGGAGATGAATTCTTTCAAAGTCCACTGAACTAATGGTTTTTAGGCTTTCTTCTTCAAAGAATATTGGAGAACGATGGGAGTTGATGTCTGGAGATGGTTCATAATGCTTTCAATAGCAAAGAGTTGGATGCATCTTTTTTTGAAGCTGTACTAGTCTTAATTCCAAAAGTGGATAACCCAACTCGTATGAAGGAGTTTATGCAATGTGTTATACAAGGTGGTGACCAAATTAATTGTCAATCATTTAAGACCTTTTCTTAAAGATTTCATTGGCCTTCTTTAGGGAGGATTTATTCCTAGAAGAAGAACTTCAACTAATATCATTGTTGCTCAAGAGACATTGCATTATATGAAGAAGACTAAGTCCAAGAAAGGGAATTCTCGCATTTAAGATTGATCTAGAGAAAGTATACAATAGAGTAAACTGGGATTTCTTAGAACAAACTCTTAATAAATTTGGTTTTCCAACCCAGACAATAAACTTATTATGTGGTGTGTTAGATCTTCATCTCCATTGATTCTTTTGAACGGGAATAGACTTGACAGTTTCCATCTTAAAAGGGGGTTACGACAAAGAGAGCCTATATCGCCGTATATTTTTGTACTTTCCATGAAACACTTGGATTGTTATATTTCTCATTTGGTAAATTCAGGTGAGTAGAGACCGATGGATATCTCTAAAGGTGGCCCAACAACATCTCACTTGATATTTGTAGATGACCTCATTCTCTTTTATAAGGCTAAGAGATCACATGTGCAGTTTATCCTGAATGCTTTGAATCTTTTCTGCAAAGCATCTGGTATGAAAGTTAATTTTGAAAAATCAAGCGTTGTGTATTCATCTAATGTTTTTAGACAATGCAAGGAGATGTTTATGGGTATATCTTATATTCATTTCACCAATTCCGTGGGTAAATACCTGGGGTTCCTCTTTGTCATGCTAGGTCATCTAGAGTTGCTTTCCAAGATGTCACATACAATATTTGTCAAAGATTAGCATCTTGGAAGGGTCAATTCCTCAACAAGGCTTCCGAATTTGTCTTTCCAAATCAGTGATTGCTTCTATTCCAATTTATAGAATGCACATGTACCTATTTCTATCGATGATATTTATGGACACAGATAATTGTGTGCGCCAATTTGTCTGGAATGATAAATCAGACACTAAAGGTCTTCAATTTCTCACTTTTGGGTAAACTGGTTTGGCAGTTTCTGTTAAAAATAAACTTGATGGTTAGAATCTAAGAATTGATAGAAACCACTGTTTAAATGGGTTATCTATATGTATTTTTATTTTAAAGCATTTATTTATTTAGGATGTGTTAAAATTTAGATGTCAAAAAGAAGTATAAATATGTACGTAATCATTTAATAAAATACACACAACAAATACATTCAATTTTTCTTCATTTTATATATTCTTCGTGAGTGTGTACCTTGTTCTTTTATTTTCTAACAAAGTGGTATCAGATCTACTTATAAAATATCTTTTTCAAAAGGAATCATCTTTTCAATACCCACAATTATCTAGGCTCATCTATGACAATTGGGTGTCCCGAATGAAAGCAATTTTTGGTGCTCAACGAGTGTGGGAGATGGTTGAGAAAGGCTATGTAGAACCAGAAAATGTGGAGAAGCTAACAAAAGCTCAGAAGGATGAATTGGAAAATAAAAAAAAAAGAAAGATCAATGTGCACTTACTATCATTCATCAAGGCTTAGATTGTAACGACCCAATTTTTATTATGTCTAGATCATACTGGAAACTGAGTGCTACCAACTTATCTTCCTAATTATTGTCTATTATTTATTATATGAGCCTGATTCGTTGTTAAAAGCGTAGTTATTTAGCGAGGTACTTTTTTTATCAAAATGTTTAGTTTAATAAACGAAATCATGCATAATCAATTCGCAAATAATAACAGATAAAACAGTTATGAACAACCACACTTAAATACATCTCAAGCAGTTAACAACATTCAGTTATCCAGCCTTTATTAGAATATAGATCTTAGTTAGAACAACTCCTAGATATAGCTAGATAATAACTATATACTTATATATACTTACAACCTCCCAGGCCCTGACTTGTTCAAGAAGTCCCTAAGCTAGCACCAGGCTAGCCTAGACTCTACACTCACCTAATCCCTCTAAACTACAAAAGCGAGGGAAAGTACGTTCTAGGTCTTCAAAATTTGAGTTAGGTGGAACATCATCAAAAAGCAGAACATCATCTACTACTTCTCTGCACGATCATACGTTGTCAAGGAGCATCTCACTAGTACTTTATTGAGTGACTACAAAACAGCAACATCGTACGAAGGACCTAGGCTAAAGTTCATAGATAAACGGGGTGTAGATGTCGGCTGGTCTCATAGTATATACATATAAGCAGATAACGGAGCTCACCCTAGACTCAAAAGACTACCTAAAGTGGAATCCTCTTTCCAAAACGGTCGTCAGCGAACTACGGATGGGTACTCATGCTTCCATCTGAAGGAGAAGAGAATGGGTAAGAACTGGGGAGTTCTTAGTAGGGTCGGGGTTATTAGTTAAGTTCATTAATTTTGTGTTGTTCAGTAGACAAATAGCAGAATACGGAGAAGCAGTGAATAGAAGATACAAATAAATAGAGAAAATAGAGAAAATAGAAAGCAAAACACAAACAGAAAAATATAAGAAAATAAAACACAGAGAATAGAATACAAACAAAGAAAGCATACATTCATACAAAAATTATAACAGAAGAAATGTCCAACCAAGTATGATGCATGTCTATCCTATGTAGGCCATGAGTTCACATGTCGGTTTACACCCTGCAGCCCGACATTACCTTGGAACTAGTCCTAGATATGGCTTTATCTCTGTAGGTGAACTTCGGCCTACAGAAATGGCACTCCTGTAAGTGAACTTCGGCTTACAGGAATAGTCTAAACATAACACAACAAATTTCTGTAGGTGAACTTCGACCTTCAGAAATGGCACATCTGTAAGTGAACTTTGGCTTACAGAAATGACGCCCCTGTAAGTGAACTTCGGCTTACGGGAATAGTAACTCTCTGTAGGTGAACTTCGGCCTACAGGAGCAACACCCTGAGATACACAATTGATATTCACTGTAGGTGAACTTTGGCCTACATGAATAATAACTCTCTGTAGGTGAACTTTAGCTTACAGGACCTCTAAGGCTAACAGAAAAGTAGCAGATGAACATACAAATATTTCTGGAGTTGCTTTAATGCAACAAATGACCTTTCAACAGGCCCTTTGCTTGTTCTCTATTCTCTTTATCATATTACTCTTTTCTCTTTGTCTCTTTACTCTACTCTGATTACTCTTTTCTCTTTGTCTCTTTACTCTGCTCTGGTTTCTCTATTTAACGTATGTGTTTATAGCTTATGTAAATTTCGGTATGAATAGTTAGCCTATCCCAAGTATAGGTTCATTAAGTCTATACTAAAACAATTTAACTTTTTATATTATACCTAACCCTAGGCGCAACTCAAATACTAACTATGTTGTTCTTAGTTTGTTCACTAATCACCATTTGTTTCTGTCATTAAAACTTTACTGACTTTTTCTTCGATTTTTATCTTTTCTTCAACTTTTTATCTTCCCTTTGTCTTTGCCTCACTAATATATTATTACCACTCCCTAAGTTTTATGAAGGAAATTATGAGATTCTACATTTAAAGTTGTCTTTCTAAAACTTTTACGAAAAATTGCTTTTTCTGTTTCTGTATTATTTTATTATTTTTAATTAAATAATATTATTTAATATTTTATTATAAAATTCTTGAAAATTAACTTACTTTTACATTTAACTTATTAAATTCACTTTTTACCATCCATAACTATTAATATTTACTTTAATCACTTTAACTTTTAATATTTACAAATTAACCCCCAAACACCTAAAGAATTACTTCCTTGCCCTTTTTAAGATAAAAAATGTGTTCTTTGTAAACTCCGTTAAATTAGTAGATAATTGGTTAAAAAATTAATTTCTAATAAAAAAATAAAAATGTGAATATTATATTAAATTAGGATAGAACTCATCAAAACAAGAATTGTGACACTAATTTCAAAGAATTTGGCCCAAGATTGGACCGAACGGGCCGAACCGATTGAACCGGTCTCGAATCGGGCCTAGCCCAAAAGGAAATTAAATGAACCCAAACCCTTCCCCCTTGCACCGCAAGGTTTGGTTTAGTGGCAACTATGTTTGCCTTGCAAGAAGGTGCACCGGGTTCAAATCCCAGCTGAAGTTGGGTGTTGTTTAAGAACACATACTACCCATGGTAGTGTGTGTGAGTGTGTTGTGTGGGTGTGTGAAACATGGGTGTACTGCCTAGGATTGGGGGCTGTCCAATCCGCATGACAAAAAAAAACCCTTCCCCCTTCCTTCCATTTTCACGTTGCAGCAAGCCTGGAAAGGGAAGAACGAAAAACACTTCCGAACCCTCGTTCCAAATTCAAATCACCGTAACTCCTCCATCTGAGTTTCGATCGCCGCACCGTTTGTGGCCACGCGACCATTGTGTCGAGCTCTACATTTTTACCGGAACAATTTCATAGGTAAGCCATTAATTACTCTCAGCCACTCTTTTCCTCCAATTTTCGAAAATATTGTAGGGGTGTTGAATTTCTTTACTATTTGATATTTTAGGATCCAATTAGCTTAAGGAAAACGTTCACTCTTACTTATGTGAAGCTTGGGTAAGGTGAGGATACCATAATTCTATTTTAATTTTACTGAATTTGAGCTTTGGGTATTAAATTGGGTATATATGTGTTCTGAATGTGTATTAGGTTGTGAATAAATTATTGGAGCTTGAAATTGTGGATATTGGAACTTGGAGGAAGCTGAACACTAGTATTTTGTTGAGGTTGTTGGGGCTGTGTTGGTTTTAATAAATTGCCTTGATCACTACGAGGAAACCGGCCAAGGTATTGTTTAGGTTTCTTACATAAGTTACATTTAATATATAATATTCTGTGAAAACTTAGGCTAGATGATCATAGGATAAGTTGAAATGTATGTGTATATTGTTGTTTAGTATCTTGTTGTTAAACATGGATTGATATGGTGCTGTTGATTAGTTGATAGTTTAGCAAATTGTTAATTATTGATTTGAGGATATAAGTATGTAATTTGTGAACTATGGTTTTGGTTGTGGGATTTGGCATGTGTATATGTAATTATTGTTGGTGTGAAGTATGACTCTCATGGTGGTTGTTGTGTTGAGGAAGAAGGACATTTGGTGTTAGAAAGTGCAAGTTGTTGTGTTGGTATCATGGGATTTGTTTTGAATGAGGAAGAGGTTTTGTAAGTTTACAAAATTTTGGTTTTGGGCCGAACTTCGGCGAGCTATAACTTGGCTTCCGGACCTTCAATTTATTTCCAACTTGTTTAAATGAAAATTTGGTTCGTGAAGTTTATGCCGTTCGAAGAACGGATGAAAAACGATTTAAAATTATTAAGTTATGTGCGTCGAAAATTTGGTTAAAAATTTGTAATTCTGCAGCTTTCTGCCTAATCAGGTTTTTGGAAAAACGTACGTCCACGCGTATGCGTGGTATGGGATTTTTGATTGTGCGTACGCGAGTAGCCCTATGCGTACGCGTAATGGATCAGCATGCATGTCCACGCGTACGCGTGACTTGAAGTATTCACCTACGTGTATGCATGACAAGGGGACGCACGCACGAGCTGCATTTTAACACTCCCACGCGTACGCGTGAGCCACGCGTACGCATTGTTTCTTTTTCAGCAAACATGATTTTTCTGAGTTTTAAACTCTATTTCAAATTTCTAAACCTCTATTTTCATTCCTTTTGTCATAAGTAATAGTAACAAACCTGATTACCAGATGAAGTTAGGAAATGGAGATGACTTGGAGGTGAAGTAAAGCTGAAAAGTGATAAATTGATTATGAAATGTTACAGATGATCATGTATGATACTTGGCTTGAAAAATCAAATGATCTGAGATATGAGATTCCCTGGGTAAAGTATCGTGGCTTGCCACCACGTGTACCAGGTAGAAAACTCGACACTCTGTTGACCCTACGACGTAAGAGTGACCGGGCACTTATAAACTCCCGGGAGTGACCTGATTACTTAGGAAATGGAGATGACTTGGAGGTGAAGTAAAGCTGAAAAGTGATAAATTGATTATGAAATGTTACAGATGATCATGTATGATACTTGGCTTGAAAAATCAAATGATCTGAGATATGAGATTCCCTGGATTCCCTGGG
>NC_029792.2:123195355-123204066 GCF_000816755.2 Arachis ipaensis
TATATATATATATATATGAGAAAAAGCTATGCATAGACTCATGGGGATGCGCGTCGGGGGACAGTCCAAAGGTTTAGCAAACTGGACTTGTCGGGTTGGCTTGATAACCGACATATGAGACTCATCAGCCATAGGACAGGCATGCATCATGTGCATATTACTTGAAGTACCTTTTGTGCATTAACTGGGTGTTCCTAAGTGTATTTGCTATGTTAAATGTATATTTGTTACCTGCAGTACTTGTAACCTTCTTGTGCTTGCCTTATTTGCTTACTTGTCTGTGATATATATGTTATTGGAGATGGAGGTAAAGAGGAAAGACAGTAAGATTTAGATTCAAGATTAAGTTAAGTTAGGCTTAGATACTCTTAGTAAACTACCTTTTATGGCTTATGTTTAATACTATAAGCTTTATAATCTGAGTGTCGGCGTTCTAGGATTGCCTCTGGCATTCCCAGGACCTTATATCTTATATGTGTGGAACCTTTACCATACTGAGAACCTCTGGTTCTCACCCCATACTATGTTGTTATTTTTTTTCAGATGCAGGTCGAGAGGTACCTCCTTAGGCGTCTGAGCTTCTGAAGCGAAGTGGTTGTCAGGTTAATTTTTGGATTGTATATTTATACATATACATGTACTTAGTTTTCTCTCTGCATAACTTGTTCTTTTTTATCCTCTTAGAGGCTTATGGAGAGACAGGATTTTGTTTATGTAATTTTGGGTTTTGGATATGTATGTGTGTGTGTGTGTGTTCTTCGGCCAGTCTTGACTTCGCAGACTGAGTTTGGAGCTTTTTTTTTGTATCTTTGCCCTCTATTCCTACTTTTGTATTCTTATGCTTGATATATAGTTATAGTTTTCTTAGCACACAAGTTAACCCATTTCTTGAGCGTTGCGCTTTTATTTCGCAATTTTTATTTCATCTATTCTTCAAAGCTCTTAGTATATTATAATTTTTTCTGCTATTATATGTAAACATTTTATTTTAGAGGTCGTAATACCACACTACCTCTGTTTTACGGCTTAAGCGTAAAGCTCAGTGTGGTAGAGTGTTACATTCTTCATCATACTCAAAGTGTTCTTCGTGTTCTTCGTAAATTCTTCAGATTCTTTCTCTATTTTCACTCGTTTTTCAATCTTTTCGGTAACCGATTTTTACCAAAATTAATAATAAATTGGCAGCCACTAAAGGCCCATTTTTTCCACTTAATTTTAACACAAAATCAACCTCAATTTAAGGGTTAGGGTTCAAAATTCCAGCAGCCCTCAAGAACAAAATTCATAGCTTGAATATCATCAAATTTTATCAAATTTTCACCAAAATTTCAACAAGAATCACTCATATAAACAATTAATTTCAAACATAACCAAACCATGTCATAATCACACATCTAAAAAAAATTAATCAAGATTAATTTTACCAATTCCTACCTTGATTTGCTACTCCAAATTTCGGTTATGCTTCAAGTGTTCCTAGAGCACTTTTTTCTCCTAAAACATATTGATGCGTGAGCATCTTTCCTATCTTTTTCTAGTGAATTTGCATCTAATTTATTGAGTTTAATTAATAATTAATTATATTTTAGCCACTATGGATGCTATTTTGAGTTTCGTACAATTTTATTTATTTTAGGTAGCATTCGGATGGATTTGATGAAGTTTCTGCAGAGAAAGAGAAGAAGCCAAGGAGATGACCAGCGAATACCGACGCGGACGCATGGCTCACGCGACCGCGCGGAATGAAGGAAATCGCAATAACGCGATCGCGTGCCTGACGCGAACGTGTGGACTGGAATCTGCACAAATGACGCGAACGCGTGGACAACGCGGACGCGTCACATGCGCCACGTGCAGAAAAATACAGAAAATGCTGGGGGCGATTTCTGGGCTGTTTTGACCCAGTTTTCAGCCCAGAAAATACATATTAGAAGCTGCAGAATGGACAGAACAAGTGATCCCCATCCATCCATTGAAGACTTGATTATTTAAATTAATTCAAATTTAAATTCAAATCTTAAATTAGGAAAAGATATTATTTTAATTTTTAGTTTTAGATATTAGATTTTTAAATTTATTAGGATTAGTTATAAAAAGGGAGAAACTTTTCTTCCTTTGTAGAGAGGTCCGTGGGAGATTCCACCTCATCCCATCAGGGGAACATAATTGACAATCCTAATTTTCTCTCTTTTCTATGAGCAACTAAACATCCACTGTTAAGGTTAGGAGCTCTGTCTATTTCTATGGATTAATTTTATTGCTTTTTCTATTTTAATTTATGTATGAATTTATAATTTAAGAATTGTTTTCGCTCTTTATTTTATGAATTTGGGTGGAACGGAAGTATGACCCTCTTTCTATTTGAGTTCCTGTAAAACTTGGAAAAGCTCTTTACTTGAACAATAGCTTGAAAACAATTTCTCCTAAATTTTAATTATTTGGATTTAACGGGATACGTGACATATAATCCTTTTATTTTTGGGTAATTAGAGTTTTTGTGGCATATAAACTAGAAATTGATTATCACCCTCTAATTGGAATTAATTGACCAAGGAATTGGCTGTTGATGAATTTTAGAGGAGACTAGGAAGGTCTAAGGAATTAGGGTCTAGTCACATATAGTTTGCCATAAATTAAATCCTACATGATTAAAATAGTTAGTAAGAAAAGTTAATCCGGAAAAATAGATAACTCTGAAACCTTAACTATTTTCTCCATATTTTCTTCCCAATTTATTTACTTTACTATTTTAATTTCTGCACGATTGAATATTCAAATACTCTTTTCTGTCTGTCTAACTAATCCTATCAAACACTATTGTTGCTTAATCCATCAATCCTCATGGGATCGACCCTTACTCACGTAAGGTATTACTTGGTACGACCCGGTGCACTTACCGGTTAGTAAGTGTGGTTGTAAAATACCGCACCACACATCAAGAACAACTTTGAACCTATAAAACCCTAACTAACCGAACCTTAATCAACATGTTAGGAAGGGATTTCTCACCTTAAACGTGCTGGAAAGTGAGGTTTCTTAGCCCTCAAGTCAAGCTAAGTATGATTCCTAAGGAAGAATATCAAGAAAACACATGTTCATGCATGTTTCCTTGAAAACCAAATTCAAAGGAGAAGGGAACAGCCATCTCACCTTATTTTCAGCCTTGATATGTTACATGGTTATGTAAAGAAAGAAGAGATGATCATTTTGGTTGGATTGGAATTTTGATTTGAGTTTTAGTTAAGAAGAAATCAAGCTTTGAAGATTTATGAACCAAGAACTTTCTCTCTTCTTTCTCTTGGAGATTTTCGGCCATAATGAAGAAATGAGGCAGCCTTGGAGGTCTTGGGGGTGATGGGAGAGCTGTGATTGGTTAGCTTGGGAGGTGGTTAAAATAATATTAAAATATCTCAGATGTATAATTACTAGAACTAGATGTATTAGAACATACACTTAACACAACTTTTAGAGATTAATATCTGAGCTACTTGTATAAATGACACTAGTAACATGATTAACATGAGAATAGAAGGTATATGATGAGGCATTAGTATTGCTAAAGTTATCAGAAAGTGCTGGTGTTAACCTGCACCTATAGACTGTGAACCCGGTTAAACCGATCTCCTATTTTTAACTAAAATAGATCAAATAATACTATAATATTATTCAAGCATCTCTAATATTAATATAATAATAATAATGTCATATTACTATTTCTCTTCTCTCATGAATCGAGTTCGGTTCGTCAAACGGAGACTATTTACAAAAACCAGAATCAAAAGCTCCTAACGGATATGGTTCAAAAACTAGGTTCTCCGTGACCGCATTGTCGAGCTTGCCTCAAAAGAGGTTCTTGCTTAGTGATGACATGATGATGATGATGTAGATTGAGGTGCTTGATGATATAGTAGAGATGTTCCCTTCATTGATCTTCTAGAAAATTCTGTATCTTCAGAAAAGATCTTGTGTACCCGAAAACTAGGTTGTTACATAGATGATATGTTTGAGAAGATTGTTGATATAACAAACGCAAAGAAAGCTTGGGATACTCTTCAAAATTCTGTCATTGGAGTTGAAAATGTGAAGAAGATTTGTCTTCAAACTCTAAGGACTGAGTTTGAGTCTCTAATGATGAAGAAGACTAAATCCATTTTGTATTATTTCACCAAAGTTTTGGTGGTAGTTCACTAAATAAAAAGGCTTGGAGAAAAATTAGAAGATGTTCGTGTTGTTGAGAAAATCATTCATTCTCTCAACTCAAAATTTTACCATGTGGTGGTAGCCATTGAGGAGTCCAAAGATTTGGATACGATATCCATTGATTAGTTGAATGGTTCCTTATGGGCTCATGAAGAAAGAATGGATAAAGGCAAGCAAGAACGTGTGGAGCATGTATTGCAGGCAAAATTTTCGTGAAATGCTAAAGGAGAAGCCAACAAAAGTGGAAGACAAGGACGAGGTTGAGGCCGTGGATGAAGATGAGGACATGGTCATGGAAGAGGAAGAAATGAGAAAAATTATTCTCAAGAGAGAAGAAATCAAAATTTTTCTCGAGGTCGTGAAAGAGAAATAACGGTTGATAAAAGACAAATTGAATGTTATTCAAGTGGAAATAATGGACATTATTCTAGGGAGTGTCAGACATCCAAAGAAGAAGAAAATAAACTTGTTGTGCATAGTAAAGATGTTGAAGAACAAACATTAATCCTTACGCTCAAGGAAGATCAAAATTTTGAAGATAGTACGTGGTATCTTGACAATGGAGCTAGCAACCATATGACAGGTGATAGGAATAAATTTGTAGCACTCGACACCAACGTAAAAGGACACGTGAGTTTTAGTGATGAATCATAAGTAGAGATCAATGGCAAAAAGACGATTCTATTCGAGCTGAAGAATGAAAGTCATAAGGTTCTTTCCAATGTTTATTACATTCCAAAGATGAAGAATAATATCTTGAGTATTGGGAAACTTATGGAGAATGGTTGCAAGATAGTCATGGAAGATCGCTATCTTTGGCTTAGAGATGAAAATGAAAATCTTATTGCTAAGGTTTCTATGACAAAAAATCGTATGTTCTTGTTAAACATGAGAAGTGGTGGATCTATATGTTTGAAGTCATGTATCGAAGATCCATCATAGATTTGGCATATGAAATATAGACATTTAAATTTTGGTGGGCTCAAAAGATTGGGAACAAAGAAGATGGTAAAAGGAATTCCAACAAATGATCATCCTCATCAGTTATGTGAAGCTTGCTTACTTGGAAAATATTCAAGAAAGAGTTTTCCAAAGCAGTCCAAATCAAGAGCTATCAAACCACTTCAGCTTATCCACGCAGACGTTTGTGAACCTATCAAGTATTTATCACTTGGTAAGAGTGCTTAATTTCTACTTTTCATTGATGATTATTCAAGAAAAATATGGGTTTATTTCTTGAAGAAAAAGAGCAAAGAATTTAATTCATTCAAGAAGTTCAAAGTCCTCGTTGAAAAGGAAAGTGGTTATGAGATAAAAGCTCTTAGAACTGACAGAGGTTGAAAATTCACTTCAAATGAATTCAAAATGAAAACCATGGTATTCGGCGTCCCCTGACTGTTCCTAGATCACCTCAACAAAATGGAGTTACTGAAAGAAAAAATAGGACAATTCTAAATATGGCGAGAACAATGTTGAAGAGCAAGTCATTGCCAAAAGAGTTATGGGGAGAAGCAGTTGCATGTATAGTTTATCTCTCAAATTGCTCACCTACCAAGAATTTGAGAGATATAACACCTCAAGAAGCATGGAGTGGTTTAAAACCTAATGTGTCACATTTAAAATTTTTTGGATCTATTGCATAATGTCCAAATTCCTGAGCAGAAAGATCAAAGCTTGATGATAGGAGCTAAAAGGTCGTATTTATTGGCTCTGAGGAGAATACTAAAGGCTACAAGTTCTTCAATCTCGACAACAATAAAGTAATAATAAGTCGAGATGTTTAGTTTGAAGAAAGTACAAAGTGGGACAAGACTACACAAAATGAAGCTATTTATGATTTTTTGCCTTACTTTGAGGAAGAAGACGCTCCAATGCAAGAAGTTCAAGATAAAACCGATCCTTCAACACCAACATTAACCCCACTATCATCATCATCGTCATCTCCATACTCTAGTTCAAGCAAAGGCCCTCACAGATATCGAGGTCTCACTAATCTCTATGAGCAAACTAAAATGCTAGAGGATGATAATTTATTGTGTCTACTCTCCAAAGATGAGCCTTTGAGTTTTAAAGAAGCCGTCAAAGATGAAAAATGGATACAAGCTATGGAGGAGAAAATTCAATCAATTGAGAAGAACAACACTTAGGAACTTACATCACTTCCAAGTAGTCATGAGGCTATTGGAGTCAAATGGGTCTACAGAGTTAAGAAGAATGCTAAAGGTGATGTAGAAAGGTACAAGGCAAGACTCGTTGCAAAGGAGTATAAGCAAAAGCAAGGAATAGATTATGATGAGGTGTTTGTTCCTGTTACTCGCTTGGAAACGATAAAGCTATTGTTATCACTTGCAGCATAAAATCACTAGAAATTCCCCTAAATGGATGTGAAGTCTGCTTTTTTAAATGGTAATCTTCTAGAAGAAATTTACATTGAACAACCTTTGGATTTTGTTGTTGAAGGTTGTAAAGATAAAGTGTTAAGGCTTAAAAGAGCTTTTTATGGAATGAAGCAAGCTCCAAGAACTTGGAATGATCGTCTTGATATGTATTTTCAAGACAATGGCTTCGCTAGGTGCATTCATAAATATGCACTTTATGTGAAAGAGGAAAGAGAAAATTTGTTATTTGTTTGTGTCTATGTAGATGATCTTATATTCACAGGAAATAATCAAATAATGTTTGAAGAATTTTAAAAGGTAATGGCTCAAGAATTTGAGATGAGTGATATGAGTTTAATGTCTTATTACCTGAGAATCGAAGTGAAACAAATGGAGGATAGAATTTTTATCTCACAAAAGGCTTATGCAAGAGAGCTATTGAAGAAACATGTTGGACTGCAATCCTACTAATACACCTATGGAGTGTGGAGTTAAACTTTCTAAAGAGGAAGAAGGTGTACGAAAAGTTGATCAAACATTATTTAGAAGCCTCGTAGGGAGTTTAAGGTATTTGACCTTTACTAGACTTGACATTTTTTCAGTTGGGTTAGTTAGTCGTTACATGGAGAATCCAACAGAAACCCATATGAAAGCAGCCAAGAGAATTCTTCGCTATCTTAGAGACACTCTTGAGTATGGCGTGTTTTATTTAGTTTCATATTAATTCAAATTAATGGGCTATTGTGATAGTGATTATGCTGGGGTATTGAAGGCAGGAAGAGTGCTACTGGATTTGTTTTCTTTCTAGAAAATATGGTATTAAAAGAAACAACCTATAGCCACTCTTTCAACTTGTGAAGCTAAATATGTTGCTGCCACTGTGCATGTCATGCAATTTGGTTGAAGATACTACTAAAGAAACTTCATTTTGAGCAAGTTGAA
Organism: Arachis ipaensis; assembly: GCF_000816755.2. Taxonomy (NCBI): domain Eukaryota; kingdom Viridiplantae; phylum Streptophyta; class Magnoliopsida; order Fabales; family Fabaceae; genus Arachis; species Arachis ipaensis. The sequence continues at coordinate 123,202,876 of NC_029792.2, forward strand.
TCCACTAAGATCATGATGGACAACAAGTCCGCCATCGCCTTAGCAAAGAACCCAGTGTTTCACGACAAAAACAAGCACATAGAGACAAAGTATCATTTCATTCGACAATGGATTGAGAACATGCATTTGGAGGTTGAGTATGTAAAATCACTTGATCAAGTTGCCGACATTTTCACACAGTCTTTGAAATATTATGTTTTTCAAAAGTTAAGGATTATGATTGGAGTCGGAAAATTATAAAATTTAAAGGGGAATATTGTTAAAAATAAACTTAATGGTTAAAATTTAAGAATAGATAAAAATCACTGTTTAAATGAATTGTCTATATTTAGTTTTATTTTAAAGTATTTATTTATTTAAGATGTGTTAAAATTTAGATGTCAAAAAAGAAGTATAAATATATATGTAATCATTTAATAAAATATACACAACAAATACATCCAATACATTCTTTTTTATTTTATATATTTTTCGTAAGTATGTGTTGTTTGTTCTTTTATTTTTCAAGAGTTTCTCTCCAATAAAGACAAATTGTGGGTTAGAATCAACACAAATATGTAAGAAATGGGGATCTTCTAAGTATCTAATCTACTAAAGGATCCTCCCACATTTCGAAAGATATCATAACTGCAGCTTCAAAGTTCAAAGAGGGACTCGTATGGAACGTTGGATTGCTTACAAACTTCTTTTGGTTTTATCCTTGGATGCAATCTGATACTGTGGGTGAAAGAATGGACTATGTTCATATATCAGACTCTGATCTTTGTGTGAGAGATTTAATCTCAAACCATTCTTGGAACAGTAATTCTTTTATTAGGTGAAAAATTTAAATTAGTCCCTGACAATTATCTCGAAAGACAATGAGATTCTTGAAAAAAAAAAAAAATTTAATCTGACCTCTAATAATTACTTCGAAAGGACAATGAGACCTTTGTGAAAAAAAAATTAAAATTGTGTTTTTTGGTACAGAAACTAATCAATCACAAAAAAAAATATCAAGAATCGGATTGAATATATATATTTTTTTTTTGAGACCTCGTTGTTATTTCGAGATAATTGTCAGGAGTGGAATGAAATATTCACTCTTTTATTAGTTTGCTGCACTTTCTGCAACAAGATTTAGCTTATTGAATGCTCTTCTTTTTTTCCTTATTTGACCCCCAAAAAAAAACTTTATCCTTTTTTATTCAA
>NC_029792.2:123205226-123210365 GCF_000816755.2 Arachis ipaensis
TACCTTATTATCTATTGATACATTAGTATATATAATATGCATAAAATTCTATTATATTTCGTAGTGAGCCAAAATAAATTGTAAATCAATCAGATTAAATATCTTTTTTCGATTTTTTATCATTTACTCGTAGACCAAAACATATCAACCATTCTAAAATACTCAGTTCCAACCATCAAAATTTATTCAAATTTATTCTTATAAATGGTTACCAAAACCAAACTGATATCTAATGTGTCAAATATAGATCTATCTAAAAATGGTGTCTAAAAATAAGAACTAATAACCCCTCAAATTGGAATATAAGATCTGATTATGTAACCAAAACTTTGTATCCTGGAATCCATCAAGCATACCAAACAGCCAAAAAGTTATTTTATCCTCTCTTCCATGAAATTTCACAGTGAAAAACTGATAAAGATGCAAAAATGCTTATTTCAAATAGCCATTAACTAACAGTTCGTTTTGACTCCAACCTTTGAATTTAAGCATGTTCAACAAGCTAAATAGTTTGAAAAAGCTTCATATCTCATCTATATATAAAAAAGACACTACGGGCTTGTTCGGATGAATTTCTAAAAAAATATATTTTTTTAAGTTATTTTTTTTTTAAAAAATCTTATAAAAAAATAAAAATAATTTTATATTTGGATATTTCATACAAAAAGATTTTTTTATTTATCAATTATGTTTGGGTATAACAATATAAAAATATTTTATTATTTATTTATTACATGAAAAACATATTTTTTTTTAAGAAAAAAAGATCTTTTAAAAAAATATGTAAATTACAGCTTTTCAAAAAAGATGTTTTTTTTTCTAGTACTTTTACTTTTACTACTAAAAATTTGCCAAACACACTAAAAAGTAAAAAAAAAAGATCTTTTTTCATTAAAAAAATTTTTTTATTAAAATAATAACGCCCAAAAAAGCACTACATACAAAACTTCCAAAAAATGGCTTAAGGCGTTGACATAAGTAAAACCATATCATCCTTAGCGAGTTGAAACCCATTTTGGCTCCTAAAATTTTCGACCGGCCTCAATTTCGACCCCCAAATTTATAGTTACCCAATTAACACCCCCAGATATTGGATTGTGTCACACGCTTGCCCCCGTAGCTATCTTCGTTAACGGAGATCTGATGTGGCACGTTAAGTTGACAGAGTGTGTATCCACGTGGCACCCAACTTGCTAGAATGGATGTGTGATGAGTGAATGATGTGGCAAAAGTTGAATGAACTCAATTTGCAACCCTCTTTTTCCATTTGTTGGAGAAATTGAGTTCATTCAACTTTTGCTACGTCATTCACTCATCACACATCCATTCTGGCAAGTCGGGTGCCACGTGGATACACACTTTGTCAACTTAACGTGCCACATCAGATCTCCGTTAACGGAGATAGCTACAAGAGCAAACCTGGGACACAATCTAATATTTGAGTATGTTAATTGGGTAACTATAACTTTGGGGATCAAAATTGAGGCCGGTCGAAAATTTCAGGGGCCAAAATGATTTCAACTCCATCCTTAGCATATATGTATGGTTACACAAAGACCATGGTTAAAATATACTTTCATAGGCTCTTTTCACCTTAAGACTATATAAGTAGAATTCGAGAACCTTTACAAATATGAAACATTTGAGAAGTCTACATACTGATGAAGAATATGCTATTGGAGCAACTTCTCATCTTCACCTCATAAGCTTTAGGCTTATGAAAGTTTAGGAAACACAATAATAATCTAGATGTTACATTGTATATCTATTATAGATTACTCTTGTATAGATCTAATTTAACCTTGTTCAGTATACCCTACAAAAAAACATTAAATATTGTTGGATTTAACGTCATAGAGTAACGGCAAATTTATCGACGGTGAAAGCGTCGAATTGGTCAGTTAAATTATTACTGACAGATTTACGTTTTTGACGGTAAATTCGTCGGTAATAATTGAAAAAAAACAAAAAAAAATAGGCGTGTAAGTTAGTATCGGATTTACCGTTGGATAAATTCGCCGGTAAACCCATTTAGTGAAAACACTGTGTTTTGGTGAACTGCAATAGTTTTCGGTCAGATTTTTTCGACGATAAATTCGCCAGTAATTTTACCCTAAATTCAAATGCGAATGCTTTCCCCCTTCATTTCAAATTTGTCTCTCTCTCTCTCTCTCTTTCTATCCTTTCTTTTCCCACTCTCTCTCCCTTTTCTTGTTCCACTCTCTCTCTCTCTCTAACCCCTCCCTCCCTGCCGCTCTGTCAGCAGCGCTGCGTGTTAGCCCCATCGCTGCATCCTCTTTGGCAGCCCTTCTCCCTCTTGCCGCCATCCAGTTCTGCCAGCCACCACCAACAACGCCGGCCACCACCAACATTCTACCGTCCACTTCTGTGTCTGCATTTTTCTGTAAATAAATTTCTGTTTTTATTTTCGTTAAATTTAGGATTAATTTAAGTTTTAGTTATTGATTAGTATTATGATTTAGTTATAAATAATTTTTTTGTTTAGTGAATTTACGTAGTTAAGATAGGATTATATTAGCTTATTAGACTTGTTTGAGTTCTAATGTTGTAATGATGTGATATTGTTGTTGTTGTGCGGTTGGTTTTGGATTGCAACTAAATTTAGTAAATTGGTGATGCTCAAGTTTAAATGCATATATTTCATATAGTTTAAGTTATTCTGTTCAAATAGGCATATTACTAAATGTTTGTGAAGTTGGTTAAACTTACTTTAATACGGGTCAATTTTTTGTTAAACTAATTTTTCTATGTAATAAAATAATTAATTCTCGATCATTCTAGTAGTTCTTTATTTTATGCATAGTCAGTGCAATTAATTATATTGATGAAAATCATAGTAAATTAAAAAAAATTAAATATGATATAATTTTAGATGACTTATGGATGTTTTTTTATTTGCATACAGAAAAAATTATACATGTAGTAATATATATTGCTAAATCTTTGTGAAGTTAGAATGTGCACTTACCTCTTTTGTTTTATTTGATTTAAACGGATAATGCATTTCTTTAATTAGGTTTAATGTAGTTTATTTTGATTAAGCATTTTGAATGATGTTGTGAATATGTTTAGCATATTTTTAATTAGTATGCTCTTTGCAGACATGACAACAGATAGAGATATTGCGAATTAGCCTATTGGTCGTGGTTATGGTAGAGGGAGGGTTTCTATTGGTACCCCTGAGAATTCTGAATCTTTTTCCTCTAATCCGACTACCCTAGTAACGTCACAGGTTGCGAGTGTATTAGAACAGTTGTTCATCATGGTACCTAACTCCAACTATGTCCCTACATCTACGTGAACACCGCTGCCTTCATCCGCCCAGTAGCCCACTGTCTTGGCGACGCCGCCTCCTGTAACACCCTACCACACTGAGCTTTACGCTTAAGTCGTAAACAGATGGTGTGGTATTACGACCTCTAAAATAAAATGTATATATATAATAGCAGAAAATCTTAATATGCTAGGAGCCTTGAGAATAGGGAAATAAAAATTGCGAAATAAAAGCACAGCGCTCAAGAAACGAGTTAACTTGCGTGCTAAGAAAACTATAGCTGTTAAGTGTAAAGTAATCCAAAACAGGAACAGAGAGTCAAAGATACAAAGTAACGAGCTCCTGACTCAGCCTGCGAAGTCAAGACTGGCCGGAGAATATTTACATATATATACATACATATCCAAAACCCAAATGTACATAAACACAATCCTGCCTCTCCATAAACCTCTAAGAGGATAAAAAAGAATAAGTTGTGCGAAGAGAAAACTAAGTACATATATATACATCACTGTACAGCAAAACTACCCAGTAACTACTCCGCTTCAAGAGTCCAGATGCCTAACGAGATGCCTCTCGACCTGCATCTGAAAAACAACAACATAGTATGGAATGAGAACCGGAGGTTCTCAGTATGGTAAAGGTGCCACACACATAATATATAAGGTCCTGAAAATGCCAGAGGCAATCCTAGAACGCCGACACTCAGATTATAGAGTTTAAAGTATTAAATAGGAGCCATAAAAGGTGGTTTTCTAAGAATATTTAAACCTAACTTAACTTAACCTTAAATCTAAGTCCCATACTGCCATTCCTCCATACCTCCAACTCCATCATGCATTTCACAGACAAATAGACAGATAAAGGCAAGCACAAGAAGGTTACAAATACTGCATGTAATAAATACACATTCAACATGGCAAGTACATATAGGCACACCCAATTAAAGCACAAGCAAGTAATTCAAGTAATATGTATATGATGCATGCCTGTCCTATGGCTGATGAGGCTCATCTGTCGGTTATCCAGCCAACCCGACAAGTCTAAATTGAACTTAGACTGTCCCTCGACGTGCATCCCCAAGAGTCTATGTATAGCTTTTTCTCAAATAATCAATATTGCTCAATGAGGGTTACATTTCCGGGAATTTATATAGTGCTCGGTCACACTTACGTCGTAAGGTCAACAGAGTATCGAGTTTTCTACCTGGTACATGTGGTGGCAAGCCACGTCACTTTATCCAGGAAATCTCATATCTCAGATTATTCAAATTCATAAGCCATATAAATAATTCAATTATAATTCATCAACATCCACATCATTCTCAATCGCATCTCATTCATCATTATACATCAATTATATTCAATCTTTATCCTTCATTATCACACCTCCCATTCTGTCCATCAATAGTTCTAATTCAAAACATACTTCATTCTTTTCTAAATGAATCAAACTTAAAACATGCTCATTTTCTTAATGATGAGCGGATATTTTATACGCTTTTTGGGGATAATTTCATATAGTTTAGAGTATGTTTTAGTTAGTTTTTAGTCTATTTCTAGTAGTTTTTAGGAAAAATTCATATTTCTGGACTTTACTATGAGTTGTGTGTTTTTCTGTAATTTCAGGTATTTTTCTGGCTGAAATTGAAGGAGCTGAGCAAAAATCTGATTCAGGCTGAAAAAGGACTGCTGATGCTGTTGGATTCTGACCTCCCTGCACTCAAAGTGGATTTTCTGGAGCTACAGAACTCGAAATGGCATGATTTCAATTGCGTTGGAAAGTAGACATCCAGGGCTTTCCAGCAATATATAATAGTCCATACTTTGCACAAGAATAGACGA
>NC_029792.2:123210990-123216892 GCF_000816755.2 Arachis ipaensis
GGGAATTTATATAGTGCCCGGTCACACTTACGTCGTAGGGTCAACAGAGTATCGAGTTTTCAATCTGGTACACGTGGTGGCAAGCCACGGCACTTAATCCAGGGAACCTCGTATCTCAGATCCTTAAATTATTCAAGCCATATAAATAATTAAATTATAATTCATCAACATCCACATCATTCTCAATCGCATCTCATTCATCATTATACGTCAATCATATTCAATCCTTATCCTTCATTATCACACCTCTCATTTCGTCCATCAATAGTTCCAATTCAAAACATAATTCATTCTTTTCTAAATGAATCAAACTTAACAATTCGTGCACCACTTAATAACTCAAAATCAAACCATATAACCTTTGAATCTAAATCTTTTTAAATAATCATATAAACAAAATCTCTAATTTTTATAAAATTTCGGCAGCATCTCCTCTAAAACTCGGACTTTGCCACCCTTTTCGGGTCCAAACTTGCATTCTTTTCAATTCAACATACCCTTCCTCATCATTATAACAATCACCACAATAAATCTACCTCAGATCAACAATTAAACCCATACAATATTCAAACCCAACAACCAAAATTCAACTAAGAACCATAGTTCATGAAACCTAGGCTTTTAACACAAAATACCTTATTATCACAACAACCTCCACAATAGTTATACCTCAAATCAATAATTTACCAAATCACCAGTTAATCAACAAGCACCAAACCAACCATGTTCATCAACAGGATACTAAGTATTAAATATATACATGCAATCAAACTTATCCTATGGTCATCTAGCCTAAGTTTTCACAGAACATTATATATTAAATGCAAGAAACCTAAACCATACCTTAGCCAATTCCCAAGTATTATTCCAAGATAATTTTTCTAACAGAACACAGCCCTCAAAACCTCAACTAATCCACTTCCTCCAAGTTCCAGTATTCACAACTTCGAGCTCCAATTATTTATTCACAACCTAATACACATTCATAACACATATATATCCAATTTAATACTCAAAGCTCAAATTTAATGAAATTAAAATAAAATTATCGTATTATCACCTTACCCAAGCTTCACATAAGTAAGAGTGAACGTTTTTCTCAAGCCAATTGGATCTTAAAACATCAGAAATCAAAGAAATTCAACATTCCTATTCAAAATTCGAAAATTGGGGAAAAGAAGAGGCTGAGGTTAAAAAGCAAGTTACCTATGAAATTGTTCCAGTAGAAATGTAGAGCTCGACGCGGTGAACGTGTGGCCATAAACGGTGCGGCGATTGGAGCTCGGACGGAGGAGTTACGAGAGTTGGAAGTTAACGTAAGGATTTGGCGTTCTTTCTTTCCTCTCCCCTGATGCTCTTCGACGCTGCCAAAATGGGGAGAAGAAGAACGTGGGTTTACTTAAAGGGCTGGTCCGGTTTGGCCCACGGCCCGGTTTGGATTCGGTTCAACCGGTTCGGCCCGTTCGGTCCAATTTTGGACCGTTTTTTTCGAAATTAGTGTCAAAATTCTCGTTGCGATGATTTCTACCCTAATTTGATATAATATTTGCGTTTCTAATCTTCCTTATCAAAAACTAATTTATTGACTAATTATCTACTAATTTAACCGGGGTTTACACCTCCAGCGACGAACAACGCGGCACCGGAATCCTCTCACAGAAGCCAGCCAACTGATTCTCCTCCACCACCTTCCATCGTACAAATGATAATTTGGCCTGATGGCGGAACAGCATAAGTACTACTTTAAGTCTTTTATATACTGCAAGTATTTGATAATTCATGATTAGTGATTCTTGATTATTGATTCTAGTTTTAGTGGATTTAGGTTTGTAGATTTGAACTGTTGAAAGTATTTGATATATCGTGATTAGTGATTCTTGATTATTGATTCTAGTTTTAGTGGATTTAGGGTTGCAGGTTTAAACTGCTGCAAATGTTTGATATATCGTTATTAGTGATTCTTGATTATTGATTCTAGTTTTAGAGGATTTAGGATTGTAGGTTTGAACTGCTAAAAGTATTTGATATATCATGATTATTGATTCATTGATTGTTGAGAATGGTGTTGTTTAAGTTAATTATTGATGGATAGAGTTTATGGTGCATTCTAGTTATAAACGAAATTCTGTCAAAATTTCTAAAAAAATCTTTACATATTATGGTTATTTGCTTCTGAACTTTTAATTTATATTGTCGTATTGGTTTGTTTGTGAATTATTGATAGGTTTGCGCCAAATAATAACGCATGTATTCAGGAGATGACCAGCGTCATCAAGATGATATATGACCATCCATGGCCGAACTACAAGAAGATCCCCTATGAGACCAGAGAGCAATGGTTTCATAAGTGGGTGGTAAAAACTTAATATAGCAAAACCTTATTAGCTAGTTTGTATTTTCTATTTTGTTTAATACGATATATTTTGATTAACAAATTTTAAAGTGTCTTTGTGCAGCTGAACTTTATATGGGACAAGGAGCACAATGCCCTCATCAAGAAGATATATGACCATTGAATGGGTAGGCGACTGCAATAGATATTGGAGGATGTACATGAGAGGCGCGACCACCTCACTTCCTAGATCCGCTCGGAAATCAAGAAGACTCTGTATGTTCACTGGGAGACCGATACGGGGTTTAAGCATCAACGTCTCACAAATAGAGCTAATAGGGCATCAGTTAGGTCTTCCAAGTATACCGACGGCTCAACGACTTTCATGAAGACCAAGGTCAGGCTGGTATGTAGATTCTCTAATTTTGTTATTAATTTAGTTATATTCTTTAACATATTATTAGCAGGCATCCTAACATATTGTTTCAATGCAATATGTGCAGTCGAAGTCGTTGGATTGCGATGCAACATTGGTGGAGACCTTCAAGTACACCCACACTTTGAAGGAGAACAAGGCAAAATTTGCTGATCAGCGGTCTGTGTATCATTATATGAGTAAACATTTGATCTTGTGATATAAAATTTTTAATTAACTGCACAATTGTCGTCCTAATCATAATAACATGTGTTACATAATAACATGTGTTACATAAGAGTCTTACATGTAGAGACTGGAGGCCGCAACGTAACTCAGCAATCTCAGCAAAGTGGCGAAGACGCTAGTGGCTTTGTGGCTAGCGTCTTCAGTCGTTGATCCCGATGCATTTTGGCTCGAGACCGCCTCAGTGTCGTACAAGAATCGCGTATACGGAATAGTCACGATCCATATCGATAACATTTATCTTACCTTTCTTAACCCAATCCCTAGTTAAACGTTGTTCCATGAATCCCAGGCCGACTCTTTTGCCTAAAACTTTGACAACTAAAGCAGCATGCCATGGCTTGCACCATTCATCGAACTCATCTTTTGATTCCGGAATAGTCGAACAAGGATCAAAAGCTTTATTTTCCTTTTCCTGTGCCTCCATATCTATGTACCATCGATCCTCAGGATTAGGTTCCTCCTCTGCCACATCCACGATATTCCCCTCCCATGCATCCCCAGGAGAGGAAAGTAATGTTTCTTTATAAGATATTTTCTGCGAAATAGTAGATCCAGCTGAATTATTCGCAACCATCTGTATACTATCTTCTTTTTTGTTCAGATCAATCTCCTCCTGATCAGGGACGGATCCAAGTACAGTGGTGTGGGGGCAAGCGCCCCCACTACAATTTGGAATTTTTTTAAGTAGTATATGATAATAATATTTATTTGCCCCTATTAGATTATTAAATTTGACCCCACAATAATTTTTTACTCAACTTTTGGTACTTAATCGTCAATTTAAAAATTTTATATTAGATATTCGTTAGAATGATCAATTCTCAGATTTAAATGAAATTAGTATTCTTTTTTAAAAATCAACTCAAAAGAATATTATTTATCATCTTTTCAAATTAGCTTTAATTTTTGCGTAGTAACTATATTAATTGAAAGAACTTTTTTAACTATGAATATCAATAAGAGTCGACTTCTAATTGTGTTGGGAAGTGAATTTTTAAATAATTGTTTAGTAATATATATGGAAAGAGAAAAATTTTGATGGTAGTGTTAAGAGAAAAATTACTTAATTTTTTAAAAATATAAAACCTAAAAGAATAGAATTTTAAATTATATATTATTATTTAAATTACTATTTTAGTAATATTTAATTTTTTATATACATATATTATTTTTATTATAAAAATTATTATCATGTTATATAAATTTTACCCCACTATCAAAATTTTCTGGATCCTTCACTGCTCCCGATCTTTGACTTTTTTTTGTACTACATTGTTTTAGGTCATGAACTTGTGTTGAAACCCTCACAGAGCTCGCAAAGTCACTCATCTGTATACTCTACAGTAAAACGTTCAACATGAGTTAAAGCAGTAGTATAAAAATGTTCAATACAAAATAATATCATTCGTACATTTATTCTAATAATAATAAAATTCTCAAATATATAAAATTTGATTATAAATATAAACGTGCTTCTTCTATATTTTAAAGTAAGCGGTTGATTTTTAATTCTTATAAAACATATGGTAGTTGTTTTAATAAGGTTCTAAAAACTAGTTGGACTAAATATTTAAGTATTTGGTATTTGGACTTAGTTTTAATATTTATTATTATTATTTCAGGCTTTCAGCTTTTATTTTAGGTTTAATTTAATGTATTGGATTACGTTTCTTGAAGTTGCACGGTAGGTGATGTTTTATGTTATGTAACACTGTTCACCGATTTTATTNNNNTTAATTAAATCACAGTTAAATTGGTTAAACTTCTAAATTAATAAACTAATAACTAAATTAATTCAATTGTTTAACCATATTTTTGTGAGTGGTTTCACTAGGGATGTTCATGGATCGGATCTGATCCGCATATCCGCAGTGTTTATCTGAATCCGATCCGAAAATTGCGGACATGAATCCGATCCGCAAGACTTTCGGATCGGATCGGATTGCGGATTTTGTGTTGGTATTCGCATATCCGATCTGCATATCCGCGTATCCGCAAAAATAAAGAAATAAATAAGTAAATATTCTTTTTATATTTTATTTCAACTAATAATTATCATATATGTTGTATTATTTTAATTTATTATTTAAAAAAAAGTATGTTTAATATTATTTTAAGAGTAAACATATTTAAAAGAATAGAAAAATAAATTTTATTGATATTTTTTTAATAAAAATAAGCTTTTAAAAATATTTTTGTGTTTTGTGGATATATTCGATATCCTATCTGATCCGCAAATGTGCGGATCGAATCAGATCGAATCCAACCTTAAAAACTGCAGATACTGGATCCGATCCGATCCAATAATTTTAGTGCGGATCAAATCGAAATTTTGTCCATATCCGATCTGCGTGCACCCTAGATTTCACTACGTTATTTGAATTGATTTTCTATTCTTCAATCAATTTTTTTCTTCTGACCCACCAATTATGTGACTATGAAAGATTGATTGAACCACCACCAACATTGAAAGTGGGACGAATTGAATTTGAAAACACTAATTATTATAAGCAAAATCCATATAATTTAAGACCTAAAAGATTTCCCAACTTCCAACTATAACCAGTTACATTAAACTTGGATTAGTAGTTATGATAATCACTCATGAGACTCATGTAAGGACACGCTAACAAAAAGCCAAAAAGATACTATAATTTCCAACAACACACTAACCAAACACAATTCAAGAATCTTTCCATTATTCCCCGCTCCCCTCATAGCCTAAGGATAAAGAAAGGATGAGCTTCTAATAATTGTGCAACCCTAAAAAAACGTTAATGGACAAGATGGGGGGCCATGGTATAACATATTTTAATGGATATGGGAATGATACATGTACACTTTTTTTATTGAAGTTTTAATTAAATTAAGCCATACCACTTTATACAAAAAAAAAATGAAAGCTA
>NC_029792.2:123217096-123220028 GCF_000816755.2 Arachis ipaensis
AAAAACAACACGTTTACGAATATCTTAGTATTCAAAAAAAAAAAAATCAAATAACATTTTTGTTTAAAGAGAGGATTTTTAAATGCTCTTCAATTAACAAAAATTTTATCCATATTAAGTTCATAATATGTCACTTTAGACAAATTCGTATGTTAGTTTAATTTATATACACTTTCCAATTAAGATGTATAGCATCGTTTATTTTGTGACCCCTTGTTTTAAACTATCTCCATTGAGTAACATTAGGTAGCGTTTGGTGGAGAGACAGAGACGGAAAAACTGAGACTAAAAGATAGAAATTGAAATAAACTCAGTATTTTATTTGGTGTTTTTATTTGGTGCGAAATAGAAGACAAAAATTGAAACAAGAATGAAACTCTAATTTAATTTGCACAAAGAGTAAAATTGGAATTAATTAATTGAAATGATGGTATTTTAGGTATAAAATGTTATTAAAGTTTCAGTCTCCATCTCTAAAAATTTTAGTCTCCTGTGTCCCTACTTTTTGGAGGTACTGAAATACTGAAATTTTAGAGATAGAGACATAAATTTTAGTACCAATCTCTAAACCAATAAACATGATACTGAGTCTTAGTTTCTCAGTCTCTGTCTCAATACCTCAAAACAAACACTATCTTACCATGCTTACACATGTAAATTTTTTTTATCACTAGAACAATCCTAAAATATCTCATCACACTTTTTTTATTATTAATTATTTTCTTTTCCTCCTTTCAAAATAATCCCAATAATTTCACTAGAATCCATTGTGCAAAGCCAGAAATTGGTGGCTTCTGTGTGTCTCATTCTAGAGAAATGCCAATCAAAGGCTCCAAATAAAGGAAAAGAAAAATAAAGCCAACAATTTCAAAAGGAACCCATGGGTAATAATAATGTATTTTAATTTATTGAAAGCAATGAGGTTTTGAATTGTTTGTTTTAACATTAAGAGGAAGAGATGGAATGAAGAAGTGGAAAGAGGTTATGGAGGAAGGAGAAGAAATAAATGGCAAATGGTGACAAATTTAATTTAATTTGGTTATGTTGATACAAATAGAGGGATTAATGGTTTGGTTGGCTAAATTTGTTAAATGAACCTAAATCATTTGTGAGTATTGTTGGTTTCTTTCAATATTTTATGATTAGTTTTGATAATCTTTTTGACTAAAGAGAAGAAAAAAAAAAGTTATGTTGACAGCTTTTATGAGATTGATTGGGTAACAGCGTCTCTGAAGTTGAGTGGAAGTTATAAAGAAGAAGAGTAAAGTATTGTTTTTCTTTTGGGCCAATTTTAAAGTTGTTTTTAATATTTAAATCGTTCTATTTAAGTTTTTAACGTTTTAAAATTGATTTAATGTTGTTATGTCGTTAGAGAGCTGTTAATAAAATTAACCGTGAGACAAAATTGAGACGATTTTAAAACGTTAAGGATTTAAATATGACGAAAACATTGAGAATAAAAATGATACATAGAATTAAATTTTAATTTTATCTTTTAATAATATCAATTTTTTACAGTTTATAGTTATTCAATTATTTTTTAATCACGCCTAAGTAAATTATACTTAATCACAATCATTTTTGTCTTCAACGTTTTCATCCTATTTAAGTTTTCAACGTTTCAAAATCGTCTTAATTTTCTCCCGCCGTCAATTCTGTTAACAGATTTCTAACAGTAGAATAACATTGAGTTAGTTTAAAACCTTAGAAATTTAAATAAGACGATTTAAATGTTAGAGATAACTTTAAAATTTACCCCAAATATTAGGAATAAAAATGATAATTTACTCTAAAAAAAATAATATTTGATATCGTTTCCGAAATAGATATAAGATTAATATGTTTATCTCATTTTTAAAATAACTATAGAGATAGAGATTGATATGTGCATCTAATTTTTAAAACAGTTATAAAGACTGATTTGTCCATCACAATTTTCAATCAAGAATTGATCTGTCTATTATCGTGTCATGTCGTTAGTTAATGTTAGTGAATAATAGAAGAATTTGACCAAAAATTATATTCCATATTAAATTTTTTGAGATTAAAATATCTGTTTTTATAAATTTAGAGCTGATTTTGATGATTATTATGTCGTAAACTCGTAACGCTAATTATACGCTACTAATGAGGAGAAAAAAGTAACGTAATCACATCAGAACGGATTAACGGAATTTAATGTTCTGAAATTGTGAATTTAATACCCATTATTACTCCAATTATGTGAGAATTACCCTCTCTTTCATTATTCTCTCTCTCAAAGAACAAAATCTGACAAAGATTACAAGTTTATTTATTACATACTCACGTCAACACGCCCAACCCACTCAGCTCTCAAGAGGGAAAAAAAACACGGTGCAACACTGTTTTTAGTTTCTACGGTAATTTTTTTAATTTAATAGATTAAAAATTAATTTATTATAGATGAAAGTTTTATTTAAAAATTTATTATTTATCAATAAATTATTATATTTATAAAATAAAATTCAAAATTTCAATACTAAATCATTAGACTAACCAAATTTAGTTATTACAATGCAACACTATATCGGACAAACATACTCTCATTATCGAGAATTTGACGAAGAAAAAGATATCTTTTAATATTTTGATCAAGAGGAAGTTTTAAATTTCTTTAAAAAATTTTGTTAACAAATACTCTAAAAATACAAGTTAAAATTATTTATCTTAAGCTTTTTAAATTCTATTGACAATTTGATAATTAGTTCTAAAAGCACTGACGGATAGATAAAAAAATCCTTATTAAAAACAACAAAATAAGAAAAACTATAAAAGTATAAGTAAATTATAAATAAGTTTTTGATTTTTTATCTCGAAGACTTGATTAATTTAAAGTATAAAAATTATTCATCTTTTAAAATATGAAATATTTAAGTTTTTTTAGAAAACTGATTTGTTTTTATATATTTTG
>NC_029792.2:123220062-123235742 GCF_000816755.2 Arachis ipaensis
TATTTATAAATTTTAGAGTATATTTTTATTTATCTCAAATTCTTTCATACATATTTTTGTTGATTTTTTGAAGAAAAAAAGAAAATTAGTTTTAAAGTTTAATTCTATTAAAAATTATAATAATTAATTCGATTATCACGCCCTTTAAAATCTTATCTAACACTTGTGTTTAAGATAAGGTAAAAACTCAGGTGAAGTCGACTTTACGTGAAGTTGATACCTGAAAGCCGTTAGATGAAAATTTAGTCAAATCAGTCAAATCATTTAACGATTTTCACGTATCAACTTCACGTAAAATCGACTGCAACTGACTTTCTATCTTAAGATAATTAACGTGTTCTTCTCCCTCATATGGTTTTTATTTATGATTTTGTAACATAACACCATTATATAGATAAAAACATGATAAGGACTATTTTGGGACACCCTACTAAGTTGGGTACAAAATTTTCCGTCTCTTATACGCACTTGCATATGCCTATCATGACCACCTTTTATACTTTTATAATAATTATTTGAGTATCCAACTTTTTTTTATTCTATTTTGCAAATTTTTTGTTCATCACTCGGTAAATTACCACCATTAATCTTCACTTTGGTTTCTATTTTCATATATAGAAATAGATTCAATATAGTTTGTTGTCGCACAATACTAAGCTAACATAATCGTAATAAAATTTGACTCGAAGATATCATATTAGTTACCGTGTTTAATTTCGAAGACTAAATTGAGATTGTATTTATTTTTTTCTTGAACAAATTTAATTAACATGTTTGTTCATAGATTAATTAACATACAAATTTTTATTAAAAAAGTATTATTTTGCTTTTGGTTTTCTCCTTTTGATTTTGATTGTTAATCAGAATCTATTTCAAAAAGTTCTATTAATTTAAGTAAAAAAAAATTATTACTATCTCTTTCATAATCTATTTTATTTTACTACATAACAAACTCTAAGGATTTAATAACATTAAAAAAGAACAAATTTGCCCATCAAGTTACGTTTGTTTATCGACACAAACACTACAAACTAAAACATAAAATTATATTTGACAAATAAAATATTATATTTCAAACTTAATTTTATTTTTTATTTTTTAATTTTATTTTTTATTTTTTAATTTTATTTTTAATGTCATATTTTATTTTGTTTTCAAAATTAAACACCACTTTAGTTAACTAATTAGATGCTAAATTGCTACTAAAAGGAGATTAAAAAAAAACTTCAAATTTATTTTCAAGGTGAGAAACCTCTTGTTTTTTGTAAGTTGTAACTAGGTTAACTATATTAAAATAAGAAAAATTCTTAGGGCCAATAATTTTTAGTATTTTTAGTTATTATTTTACTAATATAAATATTAAATTAGTTTTAATAAATAAACTTACATGCAAAATTTCTGTAAATATAGATACAAATTATTACTAATCAAGTGTTAATAAAAAATTAGAATATTTATTGATTATGTAGTAGAGTAAACTACCATTTCTACCTACGAAAGTTGAAAACGTTGACATATCTACTCACAAAAGAAAAGAATTACCATTTGTACCCATGAAATATGGATTCTGTACAACAAAATTATCCAAACACTAAAAAATTACCTAAAATCACTAAATTACCCTTATCTTCACCACCACTTTTCTAATCTCAAATTCCACCACCACCCAAACTCTTCTTTACCACCACTCTCATCCCCAACTACCACCACCACAACTAGCTCGCCGCCCTTCTCTCTGTCACCCTCCCCTTCGACGACAATACTCCCACTCCCTCCTCGTCCACCACCTCCGTCTCATCGGTCGCGCTCCCAGACCCTTCCCCTCGCCTCGCCGCCATCGCTTCCCTCCACAGCGCCATCCTCTACCTTTACAACTTTCTCCTCGTTACTCACTCCGCTCACTTCCTCTCCCAAGGTCTCTCCCAACTCCTCTCCGACAAGTTAAACCTTAATCCCCACTCTCCAATTTTCAGTTTTTAAAAATTTCCCCAATTTTTTGATAAAAATTTTATCTTTTGTCGTTCTTTGCTTTAGGTTGTATGAGGTTAGGCAAGCGACTGTTGTAGTGTACGGTACACTATGTGCAGTGATCTGTTTGGTTTCTGTGACATTAAACGGGAGACTGAATCATGTTATACTTGGTGGTTTGGTTGACCGTTTCATAGGTTGGGCGTTGCCCTTGTTAAGCAATGTCAACGCCGTTGATGGGACGAAGGAATTGGCATTGAAAGGTTTGCGTGAGTTTCTTAATGTTGGGGATATTGATGGAGGCGTGGAGCTAAGAGATATGCTTTGCCAATTCTCAAAGCTTGTCAGGTGCTGCTTGAGGATGAGAGAACTTCATTGAGCTTGTTGCATAGGCTTGTTGGGGTTATCACTTTGATATCATTAAAGTTCTTGAGGTGCTTTCAACCTCATTTTCCTGATATTGTTGATTTGCTTCTCGGTTGGGTGTTGGTGCCGGACCTTGCTAATTCAAATAGGAAGGTCTGATTGTGGGTTCCGACGACGCCACCAGAGAGAACAATAGCATGTAATAGAGAGAGAAGAGAAAATGGGGAGGCTGGCTCTCTGAAATAGATTTTGGTTTAGAAAGGGGTGAAAAGGAAGAGGGGGAAGACGATGGTACTAGTGGTGGAGACTGGAAATTAGGGTAGTTTAGAAATTTTATTTAATTTTTTAGGGTTTGGATAATTTTGCTTGCAAAAATAATTTTTTATGGGTACAAATGGTAATTTTTGTCTTCGATAGATAAATATGTCAACATCTTCAAATTTTGTGGGTAGAAATAGTAGTTTACTCTTATGTAGTATTATCATTATTTTTAAAATAAATTTCAATAATTTTTTAATGTAGATTATTCTCTCTCTCTCTCTCTCTCTCTCTCTCTCTCTCTCTCTCTCTCTCTCCTATAAACACTTATTCTCTCTCTCTCTCTCTCTCTCTCTCTTTTAACCTGTTTGTCTTTGTTCTCCTTGTTCTCTCTCTTTCTCTGAATGATGATGATGGTGATGAGAAAATGGAGTTGATGAGAGAGAAATGGCACAGCCACAGCCACAGCCACAGCAACACCACCATCATCACAACAACAACAATGGCGGTGGTAGCAGCACCCAAAAACAACAACACCATGTTCTCCATGACTTTCTCGGCATGAAGCCCAACAACGATATACGCCTCTCTACTGACCTCTCACCTTCCTCTTCCTCCGCCGCTGCACGCGGCCCCTTCTCCTCCTCCGCCGCCTCCGACATCGCTTCCGGTGAGTCACTCACTCACCGAGTTACCGAGTTAGTAGTAGTAGTAGTAGTACCCCCTTCCAACCCGCCATTTGCGTTTAACCTTAAAATGCAATCTTTTTGTTCTTTCTAACTTGGTAACTCCACTTTTTTCCATACTTAGTTCAAACTTTTCAGTGAATATTTTTAAATAAATAATTTAAGAAAAACTTCTTTTCATCATAAGCGCATTATGTAATTATTTTTTGAAAATGAAAAAAAAAAAAAAAAATCTTTTGAAGAGCATTGTTTTGTTACTTGTGATCTGTTTCTATGCATCAATTCTCATCCACTGTTGTTGTTCTCTCTCTCTCTCTCTCTCTCTCAGTGTTAGGGTAGGTTGATTCTTATGGTTTAATAACATAATTTTGGTGTGTCTTTGGAATTTTTGTTCTATTTATTTATTTTCCTTAAATAGTTATTTCCTTCATTAGCTTTCAGTCTAGAGTATTTAGCTTAACATAGTAGTAGCTTTTTAATTTTTTTTTTTAATTTTGGGTAATGTAAATTTAATTAATGGCAGCGTTTATTCTGCGTTGGAGTTGTTCCAATTGCTTTACACGATTGTTTTGGGCTTGATTCTCTTTTTCATTTTTCTGCATTTGTTATTTTTCATTGGGTTTTTGCTAATAATCTTAATGAGTGGCCACCTTTTTCGTTTTACAACTTGGAGTGCTGAATTTAATCAATCATTTTGAATAGCAATTAGAGTGAAACTATGGTTGTGACTTCTGTCTTGTCAATTATAGTGAAAACTATAAGGCATTACTATTGAGTAGATGTGCTTGCTTACTTAAAGAAATCTTTTAATGGTTCTTGTTTCTATAAATGTAATGTATTTCCCCTCATCAATTTGATAGAAAAACAGGTAGGGAATCATCTTGAAGGGGTTCCATACTATGGTCCACGAAGTGATTTTTCTGGCACCGAGATAAGCAACAGATTAGTGGGAAACAAGAGAAGCAATTCTGATTCTACTTTTATGGGTTCCTCCAGAGATGCCTTCCAAATGGTCCCTGATTCCTTTCAAAACTCTCATTTGATGAAGGTTTGATTGAAATGCCGAATAATTCTTTTTTCCTATCCTGTGTCTACAATTACTGAATAAGAAAAAGGTGCTCTTGATTTGTCTCCTATACTCATTGATATCTAAAAGTTCTATTTTGAAACAGGTCCTTCGTAGTGCTGCCGGAGGAGAGAAGCTTAGAAGGCCAAATGATGACGAAGTGTTGCTCGGTATGCAGTCGCTGAAGCCAATGTCTGCTTCTCTATTTCAGCCTCCTACAAATTCCAAGCTTGATGCCAATAAATGGGAACGATCTTTACTCATGAATGTTGGCCCTTCCATGCAGCATCCCCCGCGTGGAGGTCAACTGACGCCGTTTGTACACCAAATAGCCTCAAACAAAATGAGGGATGCCAATGCCGGTCCTTCATTTATTTCTCAGTCAGCTGCTGATGAAGGATCTAGAACAGGAATTAAGGGCCCTGGCATTTTAAGTTCCATAAACCCAACTGCTTTGGGCATTGAGAAATCATCATCTGCAGGGTTTCTTGGTGGAAGCAGGACAAAGACTGTAAGTAATGTAGTGGACCCCGAATCATCGGCACTTCCAAGGTAAATCTTTCCACCTTGGTTCTTTCTACTTTTGGTCCCTCTCACAAAATGGAGAAGCTACTTGATTTTGGTTCATTTTGGTATTGGTTGCAGTCAACATGGCCAAAAATCTTCCAGCCGCCAGATGACTATATTTTATGGGGGTCAGGCTCATGTTTTCGATGATGTCCACCCTCACAAGGTCGGTCTGTCTTATTGGTAGCTTGCCGTATCTGTTTATTACATGTTTACTTTCAGTGAAATAAGGCCTCTAATTAATTAGGCTGACTGGCAATTTTTCAAGCAAAATTTAACTCCTATATGATAACTATGCTTCTGTTCCAATTATTGTTGAGAAACATGTATTGATATACTGGATTGATTTCCATAGAAACCATACCACTCTAATGTAGTTGCTAGAGCTTGCTTTACTTTGTCATTGCACCATCTTGTGCCTCTGTTGAACCTATAATTGCAGCTGAAAAAAGCTCTGTGGCAATCATTGATTCAACTCTGCTTAAGTTTTGGCACCCAGATGGAAAATCACTATTCAGTATTTTCTACTTGAACAGTTATCCTAACCTTTTTCTGGTATTCCAGAATGTATATGCTGCTCTTTATATAAGAATACCTGTGTTTAAAGTTGGTATAGCACTTATAATACAAAAATGATGGAAAAATAGATGTAAACAATAGGATTTAGGCTTTATGGACAAAATGGAAGAGTGCTTTTGGTGTTATTGACAAATTGATTATAAGAATTTAGATTGAAATGGTTTGTCTTTAGAAATGGCTTACAATAAAACATGAAAAACGCTGTTTTATCTATTTTACCTATCCCATGTAGTTCTAGTAGGAAAAATCTTGTCAATTGTTTACTGGGAAGTAATTTGGGGTAGCACTTAGTGTGAAAAAGATCGGAGTTGCTTTAAGTGTTTTGTCTATAGCCGTGGTTCACAATAGGGCACGATAGTATCGATTGATCCTTGTAATCAAGCCTAGCTAATGGGTTAAGGATTGGTTGTTGTTGTTGGTTGGGAGTAGTGTTTAAGATCAGTCTTATTCCCCTTTCTGTCTTTTCTTTCCCCTCGTACTTTTGTCTTGTACTTTCCAACATGTTTGCTTCTTTTGGGAGTTTATGGACTTCCTATTACTTTTTGGCTTTCCAAAATAATTTTCTAATGTTAAATTAAAGCTAAGAACTGGATAGGTTTGAAGATTATTGTATAAATTATGCTTGACTTCGGCAGACTCTGAGCAGTAGATGAAAGCACTTAATTCTTGTATGTTTAGCTGTTGATGAAACACCATATGTTCTTTCATCAATGGGACTTGGAGAAGGCCTGATTTAACCTTGTGTCATAGTTCTTTATGGTACCTAGTGCAAAATAATGAGCTGTGTTGATTTACATAAGTACCATATCAATCTGAAGTTGTTTTACTTTTTAATTGCAATGTAAAAGGATTTGTAGCAACCAATAATGCAATTGCTATGTTATGGTGCTTGGGTGGAAACCACTATTGGTGTATTTTCAATTACTGATGAGAACTTGTGCACTTTTCTTTTAGTATTCCAGAATATATATTCTGTTGATTGGCTCTTTATAATAGAAAATAATTAATGATTTTTTGGTGTTAGTTGTCACAATAGTGTTTGAAGTACATACAACAGTAGTTATGACAGAATACAGGATGACTGGGAAATTAAAGAAGTTACTTGTAATAGGAAAGTACTTATTATTAATCCATTTAGGGTGGTTTTGGTAAAGCTGATTGGAGAGGTGCTTGTCTTTTCAGAAGCATAAGCACTCACTTTGTGTTTGTTGAATAAAATAATACAATGTGATTGTGTTTTAGTTTTTAAAGGCTAGAGATGCTTTTGAAAGTACATATAAAGATTTTTTCCAATGCTAGCTTATGCTTTTAAAAAAAAAAAGTCTAATATAATTTTATATGTTAATAAATAGCTAGATGTACTTTATTACGCTTATGACTATAACTATTGAATTCAAAAAATTAAAAGTAATTTCACCGAACACTATTTTTGTAACTTAAAAGTTTATTGAAAGCCACTTTTATTTTTTTTTACCAAACATAACTGTTGCAATTTTTGAAAAGCTATCTTTGGAAAGCCAAGAAAGATAAGCAACTTTTGAAAAGCATAAGGTTTACCAAACCCACCCTTAGTCAACCTTATATTTTGGGGAAATAGCTTGTTTCTGGTTTTTTGTTAATATATGATTTGGTATAGCACCACCTATTGTGGAAAAGAATCTTGCTTTTAGTGGTATAATCACATGTGAAGCAAATATTTGGAGGCATGAATAAGCCAAGTACATCAAATGAATGGTAGTTCAATAAAGATACCAAGAAAAGTAATAGGTGAAACTCTTGAGAAGGATTTAGATTTAGTGGTTTGCCTAAGGGTGTGTGATTCACAATAGAACACCATGGCATCATTTAATTATGCTGTCAACCCTACCCAGTGGTAGTGGGAAACTGTAATGGTGGCTTTTGTTGTGATAGTGATCAAGTTGGTTATTGTTCCCCTTTTGTCTGCTTTTTATTTTCTTCAGGGTTTTTGTCTTGAACTTTTCCAAATTTTTTCTATGGCTGAGATATGGAAATTTTAGAACTCATTTTTATTTTTATTTTTTTGACTTTCCAAAACATATTTCCAGTAAAAGCTAAGACTTGGAATTTATTGCTATAGCTAGTTGTATCAAACTTTTACAAGGTTGGCCTTTGGGGTATAAATTGTGCTAGGCTTGCGCTTAAATTCTGATTTGTAGATGAAACATTAAATTTTCTTTCAATAGCATCAATTTAAAGAAGATCCAATGTTACCTTGTTTCTTGGTTAATTTTACTTCTTGGTGCAAATGTTGGGCCATGTTGTATGATCTCTTTCCTGAAATTATAAGTTAGCAGCAAGATGTTACAATGCGTCTTGGGATCCCATTTACTGCCTTGAGTTTCAAAATCTGTTGGCATTCAATGCTGTTATGCTGGTTTTCAGCAAATTTCTCTTTTGGTAATCTCTTAATATTGGTTACTTGGTTAGTTGTATTGAGCAAGTACGTGTGCTTTGTGATTATTTATTTTTAAATGTGCTTTTGGATATCTATTTGGAAAGTTTTCAAGTATTGATTATGACCAGAATGATTAGTATTCATATAGTTGTATATCCTAAATATACCTTAAAATTGCGTGTAACCATTGGTGTCAATGGATTAAAATGATAATAAGCTTCTGTAAAACCACTTAAATAGGTACATTGCTACAAAATCAAAATTAGTAGGTCGCTGATGCGGACAATGAGAGGCTCTTAAAGGGCATGCTTTGCTTTGGAAAAGGCTTTCTGGACATGGAAATGACAAATTGGTTATCACATTAATATGAGCATCACGAAATTCATCGTCTTTGTTTTAGTTGGTATCTATATTTAGGATATTAATTGTTTGCTTTAATCAAAATATAGTGAGGATATGTTAAACTTTTTAACCTTATTATTAATCTTGTGTACACGGTATCAACTTGGGTTGGTCGAGTGGTCAGCTCACTCGTCCGCTTAAGCAAGTTTCGGGAGTTCGAACCCCGCCTTGTGCATACAGCAACTCATTGGCCAGCGGCAGATCCTTAAATGGAGCTCATATCCGCGATGGATTAGTCCTTAACCTGTCGGGTTGGGGGATACCGTTTGGGTAAACAAAAAAAAAAAAAGTACAACACAACAACAAAACAATAATGATTCTAAGCCTTATCTTATTAGGTTTGGTCAGCGTAATTGATCACTTGATGCTATAGAGTATAGTCCCTTCCAATGTTTTAATCTATTGCTGTGTTTAAATATTAAATAATGAGCAGCTATGATGTTCTTGGAAAATTTCAAGGTGCATACTATAGAAAAGTCTTAATTTATGTCATTATTTAGGATCTGAAATTCTATGCATGCAGAATGAGGGTACATGATTTCATGTTTTCATCTAATATATGCAGGCAGATGTTATAATGTCTTTAGCCGGGTCAAATGGCGGATCATGGTCAACAGCATTCTCACCAAAATCTTCTGTAAAGCTGGCAAATGATAGTAACTTGCACAGCGGAGAGAACGACACGGGTATCCCACATGATCTTCACGGGAGGTTGCCCATTACTGGAAGTTCTAGCCATGCCATTGTGCCTGGTGATCGAATATCTACTCCGGCAGGTAATCCTCCAACATAGGTGCATGTTTTTGATTTCTCATCAGGAGTACTTTCTAATTTCTACTGCCAAAAAGATAAGAGCTCCAAAGGTTGATCACATCCCTTTTTATAAAACAACTAACTGTTGTCTCAATAAGCCGAGTTAAATGGTTACATGCATAAAACGACGTCTAATTGTTCTATTTGTAAATCATTTTCATGCTTTAGTAATTTATTAGCATTCCTTCTCATAGAATTTGTTTATACCAACTCAAAATTTGCTCATTGCTTTTTTAGCTTATGATCTATTTAAACTTTATGGGATAATGTTTCTCTTCCTAGAACAAGAAAAGTGCAATTAACCCTCCTGAACTTTGGTTTGTATATGCAGTAATCAAGCAGTGCCAAAGACTTATGTTAACATTTTCTTTTTCCAAAATTATTCATTTACATCATTGACAAAATTACCCCTTAATAGAAGCTGTAAATTGCACATGAACCAATGTTTCAGGGTGGTTAATTGCATTATTCGCCGAGTTTATGTCGTTCTAATCGTTCATCATTTTGTTATGTATTGCTAAATAACTAGTTGTAGTGGCAAACCAGGGAAGCATTGTATCTAAACATACAAGAAATCCTGTTCAAGCATCTGAACCCAGATCTGAAGACAAAAAAAGAGCACAATGATACCGAGTTTTGAGTCTGAAAGGTTTGTTTATGTTCTATTAATTAATTGGAAGGCTTAAGAAAGAGCTTTCTCTTATTCTGATAACTATTGAGTATCATCCTCTTAGTGTATCAAATTTTCTTCTAATCTTATAACTTATTAACCTTTTTTTTTCCCTTTTTTTCTAACATTAAGAGGATCTTGTACTGCGGTTTCCATTTTGGTACAAAAAATTTTTAGATAACGAAGACTTGTTCTTGTCTAAGGTTGCCTCATCGCCTCTATGTTCAACTAGTGCTTACATATGTAGTTTAATTTAGTATCAATTGATCTGAATAAAGTTACTTGATGCTGGTCTTTCTTAGGAACATCATTTTATGGTTACTATAACAGTATAACTATTAGTTTTGATCTTTTGATGGAACAACCTACAATTGAGTTTCATCACCAAAGGGTTTGGCTAATCTTGATCCGTTTCGACCTACATAGCTTTGTGTGTTCTACCTTTATAAGGGAGGAAGAATGCAAGGTTTCTTTAAATCTTCAAATTCATCCATAATAAAATTTGTCAAATCTTTTAGCAAATTTTCTTCTATTTTGTTTTGATAATATTTATAGTTGAAAAATATCTTTTGGTGGTTCTTTTCGATACATCTCAACAAACCCAAAACCGGGTAGAGGCAAAATAGAACCTCAAATAAACAATTAATTTGGGTTAGTCGAGTGGTCAGCTCACTCGTCTGCTTAAGCAAGTGTCGAGAGTTTGAATTTTGCTTTGTACAAGTAGCAACTCATTGGTCAGTGACAGACCCTTATAAATGGAGTAATCCACGTTGGATTAGTCTTTGACCTACCAACCGACTATTAGTCTTTGACCTATCGACCTAGAGAACACCGGGGGAAACAAAAAAAAAACCCTCAAACAAACAACAAATCAGACCAAGCACAAGAGTATAACACAACAAAACACACTACACAGCTACAATCCAAAACATATCAATACCATAATAAGATTCATATATCTATTAGCACTTTTCTTGAGAAAAGATGACCCCTGAAGCTCATGCACCTCAGGTTTGTTTGCAAAATAACCCCTCCTCTTTGATTGTGGCCACTGGCCACATTTAACTCCTTACGAAGATCATAGCATTTCTAGCTTTTCATAAACTCCACAAGGTACCAAATTTGACCAGAGGCTTTGTAAAACTGGAGGAGTAATTGACCCTCTGCCGAACCTTCTTCTCTATAGAAAACCTGCGAAAAACATTTTAACAGTATAAGATCCAGATTTTTCATGATTCCATACCATGAATTCCCACTCTCTCCATCAGTGCATACAACTATACAAGTGAGAGTCAATACCAAGAGAATCAAATGATCAATTAAAAGATATAGTATAGATTTTCTGTATTGCATAAGAATTATGGATAGACTTCTCAATTCAACATGATTAGGAATATCAAGTTCATAATGTCGAGCTTGTATTCAAAGTTCATAATGTCGAGCTTGTATTCAAATGTGTAACGAGTCACGAGAATAAAGTCGTTTTGTGAGTTTACATATTTTAACCACATAAAAAAAATTTATAATTGGGATCTAAAGTTTAACTTAAAAGTAAGTAATTCTTTTATATTGTCATTGAATCGATTTATTATTAAGTTCTTGCAATTGAGTATCCATTGTATCAATAAATAAGTTAACACAACAGTATACTCGATTGAGATTTGGTCAACAATTTTGCGATTTCGACCTCTTCTAGAAATATATAATGCATTCATATAAGGAACTTTAACATCATGCTTCTCACATAATAATAATAATAGTATAACATCTTTGAATAAAGATTCCCTCATTTTTGGATATGGTAGTAGAAATTAGAATTAATGAAATTCAATATATCTTGGTTTTCCATTGCAACGCTTGACAAAGATTATGAATATCATCTAGTATATTTTTTCATTAAATGTAAAATAAAGACAAATTCAAAAGATATAATAACATCATAAGTAGCACTAGCATTATCATGAGTAAAAAAAATTTCTTCTTTTCAAATATTTCACAAGTAGCATTGAACATATATAACAAACTAAATGAGATCTTCATTTGATGTCTCTAGATCTCTACATAGTCCACTACTTATCTCAATTTCATCATTATCATTTTAAGTTTGTAACATGGATTGCTTGAGTAGCTCTGAATTGATCATTCACGTTTGAGAAAAATATTCACGACATTCACAACCAATGTTGAGTAAATGGTTAAATTAGTCTCTAAAATTTTTTTTATTCTTTAAATTAGTCTTTGAAAGACTTTTTTAATCAAATTCGTCTTTCAAAGATTTTGAATTAATCATGTTAGTCCTTCCATCACTTTCTTTGTTGATAGTGTCAAAATTTGTTAATATGATACGTTAAGTGACATCCCAACACAACTAAGAGTTTTAATTGACTATTAACATAATAAGTTTATGAGATTAGATCAAATCAAAACCTAATTGAGGAAAAAATTTGAGGCATTGAAATCCCTCGGTTTATGGTTGATTTGATCTAATTTTATAAACTTATTAGGTTTTTGACTCAATTAAGACTCCTAGGTGTGTGTTGAGATGTCACTCAACGTGGCACATTAGCAAATTTTGATACCATCAACAAAGAAAATAACGAAAAGGACTAACACGACTAGTTTAAAATCTTTAAAAATTGAATTTGATTAAAAAAATTTTTGGAAACTAGTTTAGAGAACGAATAATCTTTCAAAGACTAATTTACTCATTTACCCAAATTTTGAAAAGAATCAATGAACATCACAAATTTTTTAGCTGATGAAACAAGTGTTAAATGCAATCTATAAGCAAGACAATAAATATAATGGGTATACTCACAGCCTTTCATAAACAATGCTTGAAACCCATTTTATTCATTGTGCATATTACTAGTTCTATCGTATCTTCGTCCTCTTCTTACTCAATCTCTTTTATATATTATCATTAAGAAAAAGTATAGGAAAACAATTCTCCTACAAGACAACATAAACCAATTTTATTATAATTTAAATTTTATAAATAAATAAAAATTTAAAATTTAAAATTCAAATTAAAAAAATTATATTTACATTTATCCTAATCACATTTATAGTACACAATAAAAACAATCCATAAAAAATCTAATCCCTTTACATTCACTTGAAAACAGTCGAATCTTTCCCTCCACAAATCCGCCGTCTCCACACAGTTTTCAGCATCGCCGCCCACCGACCACTGCCGCGTCTTTTGTTGCGCTGCGTGGCCTCTTCTTTGCGTCCCGCCGCCGTCCTTCTTCGTTAGACATAACCGCCTCCACTGCCGCGGGATCATAATCCCGACTCATGTGCACCGCCGAACACCATGGCGGCCTCCATCCGTCGTGACACAGCCACCGCCAGGCCTCCATTCACGACGCGCGATCAACTACTCCGATCCATGGTGACTTCTCCACTCGCGATGCGCAACCTTCGTGACTTCCTCCTCGCAACATGCCACCGTGAGTCCCCCACCGCCCACATAACGCCGTCCAAGACGTCATCGTCGGCCACCGTGGCTCTTCTTCTCCTCTTTTTATTTGGTTTTGAATGATCTTTTAACTAGTTTTTTATGTTTCTTTTTCTTAAATTTTGGATGATTTTTTTATTGGTTTTGGATAATTATTTTTTCTATGTTTTGTACGTTTTTTTCCTTAAAATTTGGATGATTCTTTATCTTATATTTTGATGTTTTTTTTTTAGTTTCAATTTTTTTAAAAGAGAAATCAGGATTTGCGTAATAAATGATAAAAATTGAATTAGAATAAGAAGAGTTAATTAATAATCATTAGTTTTGTATCTTTTAAAAAATAAAATTTAAATAATCACTAATTAATCACAATCAAAATATGTGCTATGATACTCTATGTCATTGTAATTAATTTTTTTTTTCAAAATTAAAAAATTCTCTTCCTTCTTCACTTATTCTATTTTTTTTGGCTTCTTAATCTATATATCTCAATTCCTAAAATTTATTATCAAAATGTTATTCTTTTCAAATTATTTATCTACATGTTATTATTTTGCTACAAGAGTATCTATTATATTTTTTTTGGTTTATTTGATAAATTTTTTAATATTTATTACAAAAATATTAGATAATATTAATTTTTAAAATTTTACAATAAAAATTAAATATTGAGATATAATTTATTTTAAAAAACTTATAATGTCATAAAATTATTATGGCCACAAATACTAATACATCTTTAAAAGTATACAAATTTAAATTTGACTCCAGAAATTTTTTAAAATATGAAAATCTTACCCCTTCAACATTCTACTACACATGCATAGTTTACCTAAAATAAGTACAAATTTTACTCCCTTAACCCTTTTGTTATATGTGCATATTGTTCTAATAATATAATTTTTTTTTTTTAGAATTAATAGTCAAATTGATCCCTAAAAATAAGGATATTTTTTAAATTCGTTTATAATTTTTTTTAATTAAATTGATCTTTCAAATATTACGAATTAATCATATTTGTGTTTTAGTGACTTTATTAATAATTTTTGTCAACGATTAATGACGTAGAATGTTAACTGATAGCATACATAATACCTAACATGTCCAATTAGACACTTATCAAATATGTTTATGAAAGTTTATCAATTAGTCGCTAGGTCATATTAAAAATATAGTTTATGTAATTGAGAAAAATAACTTAATTAATAAATTTTCATGAATATATATATCTAGTCAACATCTAATTAGACATATCAAGTATTATGTATGTTGTCAATTAATATTTCATATCGTCAATTGTTAACAAAAATTATTAATAAAATCATTGAAAAATAAATATGATTAATTCGTAATTTTTAAATAACTAATTAAATTTTTTTTGGTGACCGATTTTTTTTGTGACTAATAACTAATTTAATTAAAAAAAATCTTTTAGTAACGAATTTGAAAAAGATCGTTTCAGGACTAATTTAATTCGACTATTAACTTTTTTTTTAAATATAGAAATTTGACACGTAAACTTTGTTAAGTATGCATGAAGTCAATATGCACTTTTAGAAATGTTCAAAAGTTCGGTTTGCCTAGCCCTAGTAAAAGCCGTTTACTATGAATGTGCCTAACCTCATAGTGATGTGCCTATTAAGAGGATCTTGGAATGTTAGAGGCTGCTACACATGGATATCAATGATATAATTTAAAACGTTATACATAATACAATTAAATTTGATTCACATTAAGGTAAAGTATTAAATTGGTTCTCAACGTTTGGGCATAATTCTGTTTTAGTTTTTAAGATTTAGAGTGTCCTATTTAAATAAAAAAAAAGTTTCATTTAGTTTCAACGTAGTTTCACCGTGAGATCAAAATTAAATAAATAATGGAATGTTTTATACGACAGCAGTACAAGAACAAAGTCGATAATTTGGAGAACAAGTACAAGCTCCAGAAGCACAAAATATTTATCATTCTTCTTATCATTTAAATGAAATATTTTTTATAGAACTAAAAGAATAATAAATAAATGTATTGATGCATTTACGGTTGATTTTGTGCCTCTAGAGCTTGTACTTATTCTCCAAATTATTGATCTTGTTCTTGTACTACTATTATGTAGGACATTCTATTAATTATTTAACTTTGACCTCACGATGGGACTACATTAAAGCTAAATGAAATTTTTTTGGATTCAAATAGGACACTTTAAACCTTAAAAACCAAAATAAGACTATGTCTAAACATAAGAAATCAATTTATTACTTTACCCTTTTAATTATTTTGGTGATCACTTTTCTTGAAAAATATATAAAACAATACATATAATAAATATACATGAATATGTAGTAGTAGCTTATTTAATGATTAATTTGTAGTGTTTACAGAAACAATAATATTAAAAAGATAATAATCTAAAGTTATTTTATTTAATT
>NC_029792.2:123237367-123239617 GCF_000816755.2 Arachis ipaensis
TTTAATATCTTATTTTTAGTCAATATTTTTAAATATTATTAATTAATTACGAATCAAAAATAATAAATTTTGTTAGTCTTATAATATCTCTCGGTAAATGTTATTCAAGAAAACGAATTTTACCCTATATAGTGGTGTATAGTACGTTTCTATGTGGACACTTGTTCCTCTGAAATGGCAAAAAACTTGTCTTAAGTCAATTATAATAAACATAATAATTCTCTACAACTTTAGTAGATAGATGCATGAAAATGTCAAGTTTGAAAAAGCTAGCTAACTCACCAAATTGTGTTCCTCATATTCGCACCTTTGCACCTAACTTTGTTTCAATTCAAGTACCGCATATACACGTCACTATTATCGAATTGGAAAAGTATAAGTAGACAATAAAAATATTAAACAATGTGAATAATAGATATATCGAATGTTTATTTCACTAGGTGTACGAATAATTATTTTAATATTAAAATTTAGATGAATAATTTAGAAGTATAATGTATTTTTATTTAATTGATAGTTATTCATATTATTCAAAAAAATTATTGTTTACCTAGCACCCTGTCAAATTTCAAGCACTTTTTTCTTTCTATTCATCATGTAACACTTTTAAACACATATCTCATATATAAATATAGGTTCTTAAAATTTTGGGGGTGGCCGAGGCCACTACTCGCCCCCTCTAGATCCGTCCCTGACCACATGTCATTTTTTTATTGCAATTAGAATAAAATCTTTTCTTCCAAAATTAAAAAGTTTTTCCTCCTACTTACTAATTTTATAACCAAAATGTGTCGCATGTCACTCTCTCATTGCAATTAGAATAAAATCTTTCCCTCCAAAATTAAGGAATTATCCTTACTAGTTTTACAACCAACATATGCCACATGTTACTCACTCATTGCAATTGAAATCAAATCTTTTCCTCCAAAATTAAAGAGTTCTCTCATCCTCCATCTTCCTTTCTCTATTTCTCTAATTCCTTCAACCACTCTATCTATTTTATATATCAATATCAATATCAATATCAATGACAAATTACTAATTTTCAATCAAAATGTATAACATGATATTCTTTAATTGTATTAAAATTAAAATTAAAATTAAAATATTAAAATTGAAATTGAACTATACATATATTATATATCATTTATTACTATCTAATTTAATAATCAAATGTGTCACATGACACTCTCTTACTAAAATTGAGAGAAAATATTTTTTTCAAAATTAATAAACTCCCTTCCTAAATTCTCTTAATTAATTATTAATAAAAAATTAGACTTTTTCATATAAAAATAATAACTAAAAATTTTATTATTTAATTTTTTATCTACAGATACCTTGATCTTCTTAGTTAGAGACTTTTGTCAACCTATGACTTTTTTTTCTTTATAAAAATAGCTTGAAATCTTTCGTGTCATATATAATCTATACTTTCATAACAAAGTGGACTATAATTTTAAAAAATTTATATTCCTGTAATGTTATTACGGATAAAAATATTAGTATTATATATAATAATTGATTTAATGGTTGATTTTTTACGTGTCATATAATTTTTTTGTTTGTTTTATTATTACTAGCATTTTGCTGGATATTATGTACCCGTTAATGCATATTTTTATATATTAGTGTATTTTTTTACATTAAAAAAGTGGATTTCATAATAGATGATGTATAGATTACATTTAAAAAGAAAATTAGGTCACCCATATATCAATATACTTTTGACTAATTAATTACTACTAGTTACTAATATTGGTTTAATTTCTACTAAGAAAATAGCTCCTTTTTATGGATATACAACAATACAAGTTCCTTATTTATATGTATCTTTTAAGACAGCGATACCATTCAATAATTCATGAAAATCAGCAATCACTATATGTGCCACTGGTTTTCTTATCAAAATAAATGTTGTTAATAAATTTAGGAAAAATTCATGTTCTACCACTATTTTAAATTCATGTGAAATTAANATTTTTTCATCTGTGCTTGCGGATATTGCAGAGATTTGGCTCTTCACGGGAATTAAATACTCATGATAGTGATGAAAATGGGAACATGTATATGTACGTATGCTACGGGTAAAAAATAAAATAAAATAAAACAAAACAAATAAAATAAAACAAAAATTATACCGAGAATAAAAATAGAAATTCCGCTAAGGTCTCATGAGTCATGAAGATGGAAATCCGTACTCGCTAATAAATTGGATAACAGAAGAGGAGGAAAATAATAAAAAGTTGT
>NC_029792.2:123239698-123240062 GCF_000816755.2 Arachis ipaensis
ATATTTTGAATTAAAATTATTTTTTAAATTTTTTTAAACAAAAATACCTTTATTTTTTTTTTTACTTCAATTTCATCATCTATCATTACTATTTTGACCACCACCACCACTCTTATTCTTACCAATTATTAATATTTAAATTTAAGAACAAAACATTTAATAACAACAATACAACATTTAAAATTTAAACAACTATCTATTTCATCTATCATCAATAACACAATATTCAAATTTAAGAACAATATCAACAACAATATCATTCATTGTAACTTAATCTTTAACAAAGCATTCATATTTTTTTAAAAGAAAAAATTAGGACATAGAATGAAAAAGAAAAAAGAATGAGGAGAAAAGAAGAATTGGG
>NC_029792.2:123240304-123255286 GCF_000816755.2 Arachis ipaensis
ATTTAATGGAGATAGAGAGAGAGTTAGTGAAATGAAGGTAAAATAGTTGAAATAATGATTTTATAAATAATTTTAACGTTGAGGACCATTTTGATTAAAGAACAAAAATTAAAGACGATTTTAATTTTGATTCAGATTTTAAAAGCTAAAATAATACTTATTCTTTATTCATTCATAGAAAGAATTATATGTTTAATTAATGAAGTATGAATTTAACTTTTTAATTTAGATTATATTATATTAATTTATGTCCCGTTTAATCTATTGTGTTATTATTTTTTTTGTAAATTTTAGTTTTTTCTCTATAAATACCTACAAATATATGTTGAAATTCAACCCTTTTTTTTACAGAGTAGATAAATAGAGACAGAAAAAAATGGAAAAAAATACCACCGAATGCAAATATCATTTTTTACTCTAAAGTATAATAGCTCATACGATTTTTTTATTTGTTCCATATATGAATATTTATATATTTCTTTCATCTTATGAATGGAATTATCTGACTTTGAAAGAAAAAAAAAGAGAATTAATTTACGACTGTCTTCATATAAAATTAATAGTTGATAGCTATTAAATATTAATTTGTGTTGATCAAAAATATTTTCGATCCAAATAGGATGAATCGAAACAAGTTGTGTGACCTTTTCGAGAAGGTATAGGATTAAGATGAAGATTGAAAGAAATCAGTACTATTTTTTAGGTTTCAATTGAGATGTTAATCGGAGAAAGCCAAATCGAGTAAGAATCTCGATTCAAAGAATTATGAGTAGTTTCCGAAAGAGTCGTTCGAATACTGATGGAAGCAGGAAAGTTCGTGATTTTTATCGCACTAGGTAAATATTGGAAATATCTACAATCACACTATGGGAACGGTTACCAAGAGTGATTGTATTGCAAAATCGTAATTTTCATTTAATTGTAATTAATTATAATTAAGTTAATCGTTATGTAAGATAGTCTATAAATACTGTGAAGCATTAGGGAATAGGGGTTGGAACTTTCACTCAGAAAAAACACTATAAGCATTCTCACATCTCAGCGATTTCCTGAGTTTGCGATCGAGTCACACTTTCTGTAGGGTTCCTTCCATCTTCTTTATTCAATTTATTTTTCTTTTCTGTAAAACTTAATATTTCAATTAAGTTAATTCTTCAAGTGTTCTTTAATTCCTTTGTTCCACTTTTCTGCACTTTATTCTTTTTTATTAGTCTCTTAATTTAATTTGACTTATTGTTATTGCTTTTCTTTTTATTTAAGAACTTTAATTTTCGAACTGCATTTATCAACTTTACGAATTTATTTTATTTTTCATTATCAAAATTAGTCTAATTGAAGACACTTTGATGCACTTCTAGAAAACTGGTACTCGCACAGAGGAGTTGGTTTCACTCCCAGACTATTAGAATCGAACCACCATCGATTTGTTAAAAATCGACAAAATAAATTGGCACGCCCGATGGGACAGTTTTAAATCGAAGTGTGTCAAAATAGTGGTTTTCCACAAGTTTTCTGGTGTATGCGATTACGAAGTGGGAAGATCATTCACATGGTTGATGAATTGTCAAATGTGAATGGTGGTTCGTCCACCAACGATAGCATACCGGTATCCATGCAACAAGCCGACATGTCTTCACGTTCGGAAGGTGCAATTGGAACTGAAAGCATAGTTGTCACAACTATTCAAACTGGAAATGTGGGACGTAATATTCGTCCACGGGGCCCTGCGCCACCATATCAACCTCCATTAACCGTTGGTTGGTCTCCTTATGGTCTTCCTGCTGGTTATACCCCACCAGTGGGTGGGTTTATGCCACTTATCTGTTTTGAGAATATTAATTGAGTGAATAATATGCAAAACCCACAACAACATTCTGAGTATTCTCGTGAATATCAAGTGGCTCCACTTCGAATACTACCAATTCAATGGCAGTATATCGACAACAAGTGGAAGAAAGTAACAATGACTTGGTTAATTTATTGACTCAGAAAATGACTACAATTCTGAACCCCATGATGGCCGATCATGAATCAAGATTCGAGCGTCTTGCTAGGCAAGTTGAGAGGATTGCTCGAATTGTTGATTATGATGAAGGTGAGAGGCATAACGCTCGAGGGAATCTTGAGGGGTTGAAAAATATTTTTCAAAATGAAAATCACATTTCAAATCGTGAAAATCCCTGCTTGGTTCATCGAAATGAGAATGCTGATAATGTTTTACATGGGTTGCGTGGTGATCGTTATCAGGTTACTCGGATTATAGAAGAGGTTTTAAATCGGGTTTGATTAAATGTTGGTTTTATAAATCAGCCACATTTTGTATCTGCTTTTCCCCAAGTAGTTCAAATGGCTAAAGTGTCACGAGGGGTGAAAAATCCGAAAATAGCTACAAAATTTGCTGGAGAAGTTGGAGAATCGACAACTGAACATGTTGCTCGCTATTTGGTCGAGATTGGGAACCTAGCCAATGATGAAAATTTAAAAATGAAGTTTTTTCCTTCCTCATTGACAAAGAATGCATTTACATGGTTCTCGAATCTTAGACCAAATTCGATTACAACATGGAATCAGTTAGAGACTGCTTTTCATGCTCAGTTTTATCGAGGGGAAATGAACGTAGCGGTTACCGATTTAGTAGCCTTGAAACGTGAAGATGGTGAAACCAGTGATGACTATTTAATACGTTTCAAGAATGCTAGAAGTAGGTGCTATGTGACGTTACCTGAAAATGAAATAGTGAAGATAGCAACCATGGGGTTGGGTTTCTATATGCGCAAAAAATTGCTTAATGTGCATATTCCTGACTTGGCCCACTTGGCTGAAAAAGTTTGACAGATTAAGCTTATGAAAAAGGAAAAAGAAAAACATAGAACGGAGCATAGGTCAAAAAATAAACCGTTTACTCGAAAAGAGAAGGTTGCTTATGTGACCATGGAATCCTCAGAGGAGGAAATTGATTTCGAAACAAAAGTCGATTTGGCCGAACTTAAGAAAGGGCCTCCATATGTTTGTTCATTATTGAAAAAACTCCCTGGTAGTGAAAAGTCGAATGAATCAAAACTTAAAAGTGGAAAGAAATATAGTTTTGATATCTCAAAATCTGATCAGATTTTCGATGTGTTGCTTAAAGATAAACAATTAGTTTTACCTGAGGGTAGAACTTTGCTTTCTGTAAAAGATTTGAAAGGGAAGCCTTACTGCAAATTTCATCAAGCAACAAGTCATTCGACTAACAGTTGTGTTTGTTTCATGGATTTGATTCAAGAGGCAATCATGGAGGGGCGTCTGAAATTTGATGATGGCAAAAAGGAGATGAAGGTTGATGTAGATCCCTTCGAAACTGATGCCAATTATGTAGAACCCTGCTTTGGAGTGAATCTGGTGGGGCTGTCTTATGACTTTGATGTGGCTCTTGATGATTTTGAGTCACAAGTGAGATCGGTGTATCCTCAAACAGGGGATGGTTTGTTGGACTTTTTGGTCCAGCAAAAGATCAAAGACCGGGATATATCTTTGTGTCCACGGTATAATACTGTTTTTTTATACTGAAGCGGCAGCGATCTTCGAAAAGGAGAGAATGAAGAAAGAACTAGCCCATAGGGAGGAACAAGCACGTCAGAGGCAACCAATTCGACGTGTAGAAGGCTCAAGTTCTAAAATCCCTCAGCATGATGTAACAACACCTCTAAGCCAATCTTAGGCTATTGGTGTTCA
Organism: Arachis ipaensis; assembly: GCF_000816755.2. NCBI lineage: Eukaryota > Viridiplantae > Streptophyta > Magnoliopsida > Fabales > Fabaceae > Arachis > Arachis ipaensis. The sequence goes on from NC_029792.2 coordinate 123,244,019, forward strand.
GTGGATCAGAAACTTTCAGGAGTTTCAAAAGCGTGATAATTTGTATCGACGTAACCCACAATGGGGACATCGAGCACCATCTCGGAATCAATATGCCGCTTATCGAGGGTGAGTTAGAGGATACCCGAGAGGAAGGGGTGGAAGAAGAAGTTTCAATCAGAATAAGAAGCTTCAAAATGATACAGGAAAGGAAGCAAGCAAGGGGGCAATTCCCTCTGTGCATTCCCGGATTGTCTTTCCTTCTGATGGAGAAACTTATCCCAAGGATATTCTATCTCCAGTAAAGATGGAAAAAGGGAAGGCAGTTGCTCAGTCCTCTAGGATTGATAAACATAAAGATGCTGATGCCGGTGAAGAGTATTTTGATGAAGGAAATGATGACATGGTAGGAACGATTTCGATTATTCCTACTGAGTATCTTGGAGAATGCGAAAGTAATCTAGATGAAGATTATGACCAAGAGGATGAAGAGGCTTTTTCTTTCATCCGCATAGAAGACGAGCCAGGTTTCTTTGCTCGTCCAACTGAGAGGCAGATGTCTCATTTGCGTCCCCTTCACATTGTTGCTGTTGTGAATGGGTTCAAAACAAATAAAGTGATTATTGATGGTGGAGCAGCGATAAGTCTCTTACCTGAAAGGATGCTAGGGAAAGTAGGGAAACATTATGAGGAGTTGGTCCCTAAAAATATCGCTGTAACTGACTTTAGCGGAAATTCCACACCAGCAAAGGGGTTGGTTACTTTGATTGTGAAGGTAGGGTCTTCAGAGAGACACTCTGTGTTTGTGGTAGTGCCATCGAAGGCTAGTTATAATGCCTTACTTGGAAGAGATTGGATCCATGGAGTGGGTGCTGTGCCATCTACAGTGCATCAGAGCGTGCTTCTATGGACTAAAGAGGGCAAGCCTGAAATTGTCAAGGCAGATTCGAGTATATATGTCGAACATGCATGTCGATTTTAGGATATATAATCGAAAATTGAAGCCTTTAAATATTGATCGATCTCTGAATCCTTACAATTGTGAAGGTTGTTATTTGACTTCTGAAGGACTTTCGGTGAAGTTGCGCTATCCAGATATGCCCTTCGAGCCGACAGGTTGGGATTGTTCTTCTTGAAGACCTTGAAGGCTAAAAATCATGGACCAAGTTGAGGTAGTTTTCGATTACCTGGTAACCTTGCATAATTATTTATATAATTTCCAAGTTTTAGAGAATAAAGATGATTCTTCTGATAAAGTTGAGTCAGATAGGATTAGTAAATCTACTAGTTGTAGTATATTTGATTCGACACCTTCAGTCGAATTTAATTATAATTTCCCTATTTCTTGTAATGATACTGATAACACGAGTTGGACTGCCAATTTAACAGCAGAGGCTCATTGTGTAGAAAATAAAAGTAGTGTTGATTTAATCAAAGATCAAGTTTCTTCTATTTCTAATGATTCAATCGATTTTACTTTTGATTACATTTATGATTTGGAGCCTTTGGGATTTGAGAAATATTCAATCAAAGATGATCATTATAAGGGTTTCGAATCACAGGATCCTTTAGAAGAAGTTAATTTGGGGACTCATGATGATGTTCGAATTACATATGTTTGTAAAAATCTTGTTGATCCTTTTCGAACAGAGCTTCTTGATTTGTTACATGAATTTAAAGATTGTTTTGCATGGGATTATCATGAAATGTCTGGTCTCGATCGTTCATTAGTGGAACATCGATTAGCATTAAAACCTAATGCTCGACCTGTGAAGCAAACCCCAAGACGTTTTGCTCTTGAAATTAATGTGAAAATTAAAGAAGAAATAGAGCGTTTGATTAAAGCAAAATTTATTCGAATTGCTCGTTATGTGGAGTGGGTGTCGAATATTGTTCCGGTGATGAAGAAAAATGGAAAATTGCGGGTATGTATTGAATTTCGAGATTTAAATAATGCTACCCCAAATGATGAATATTTCATGCCAATTGCGGATATGTTGATCGATTCTGCAGCAGGAAATCAAATCCTTAGTTTTATGGACGGTTATTCTGGATATAACCAAATTTTTATTGCGGAAGATGATGTGGCTAAAACTGCCTTCCGTTGTCCTGGAGCATTGGGTACATATAAGTGGGTAGTTATGCCATTTGGTTTGAAGAATGCTGGAGCAACGTATCAAAGGGCAATGAATGCCATTTTCCATGAGTTTATTGAAAAATTTATGGAGGTGTATATTGATGACGTGATGGTCAAATCAATTTCTGTAAGTCAACATATAGACCATTTAAGAAAGACGTTTTTGACTATGAGAAAGAAATGATTGAAAATGAATCCTTTGAAATGTGCTTTTGGGGTATCGGCCGGAAATTTTTTGGGTTTTGTTATCCATAAAAAGGGGATAGCTATCGATAAAAAAATAAAGCAGATGCAATAATATCTTTGTCTGCTCCCAAATCGAAAAAAGAAGTACAATCGTTTTTGGGTAAAATAAATTATCTTCAGATATTCATTTCGAATCTTTTGGATAGTACTAGAGTGTTTGCACCTTTAGTAAAATTAAAAAGTGGCTCAACATTTGAATGGACCACAGAGCATCAATTGGCATTTGATGCAATAAAATCCTATTTGGCTAAAGCTCCAATCATGGCAAATGTTCGTCCTTGTGAACCTTTGAAATTGTACATTGCAGCTTCTGAAAATACTATAGGATGTATGTTAGCCCAAGATGATGAAAACAGGCATGAACGGATTGTTTACTACCTTAGTCGAGTTCTAACTGATATTGAGACAAGGTATTCCCCGATTGAGAAATTATGTTTGTCATTGTATCATGCTTGCATGAAGTTGAAGTGTTATATGGTGGCTAAATCGGTGAGAGTTGTTGCACAAACCGATATTATTAAATATATGCTTAGTTTCCCTATGCTAAGAGGGCGATTGGAGAAATGGATGTTAACATTAACGGAATTCGATTTGCAGTATGTCCCAGCGAAGACTGTTAAAGGACATGTCATTGCAGATTTTCTTGTGGATAACTCGAAAAATCTGAATGATCAGGGGGCAAACATAGTTGATGTAGAGGTCAACTATTGGAAATTGTATTTTGATGGATCTAAGCACAAAGATGGTGCAGGGGTTGGAATCCTCATTATCTCACCAGAAGGTATCCCGTCAGAATTCTTGTTTGAATTAAAATATCCTTGTTCCAATAATGTTGCAGAATATGAGGCTTTAATTTTAGGTCTCGAAATTTTAATCGACAAAGGGGCTTTAGAAGTTCAAATTCTTGGAGATTCATAGTTGGTTTTAAAGCAGTTGTCAAAGGAGTTTAAATGTAATAATGAGACGTTACAGAAATATTTAGTAACTGCTTGGGAGTTGTTAAGGTCTTTTCAGAAGGTTTCTTTGGTGCATATTCCTAGAATTCATAATGAGATTGCCAATGAATTGGCTCAAATTACTTCAAGGTATCGGATTGGTCCAGAAATCATTAAGAAATTATCTAGCATTCATCAAATTTTAATACCAGCTAATGAAAGAGAGGTGTTGTGTATGGAGGAATTGGAGGATTCCGATTGGAGGAAAATTATCTCCCAGTATTTGAAAGATCCCAATACTGTAGTTGATAGAAAAATAAAGTTGCGAGCAATGAACTTTGTTTTATTGGCTGATGAGTTATATAAAAAGGGGGTCGATGGAAGTTTGCTAAGATGTTTGGGACGAGAAGATCAGAAAATTGCATTTGGTGAGGTTCATAATGGAATTTGTGGTGCTCATCAGGCAGGAAGGAAAATGAGATGGGTGTTATATTGTAATCATGTATATTGGCCATCTATGATAAAAGATTGTATTGATTATGCAAAGGCGCGTCAAGAATGTCAGAAACGTGGTTCGATACAACAAATTCCAGCGGCCGAATTACATTCGATAATAAAACCATGGCCGTTTAGAGGTTGGGCTTTGGATTTAATTGGGTTGATTCACCCTCCTTCTTCGAAACGACATAAATTTATTTTGGTGGCTATTGATTATTTCACAAAATGGGTTGAGACTATTCCATTGGTAGAGGTTAGTCAAAGTGAGATAATTGACTTTATCGAGGAAAATATTATCCATCGATTTATTTGGAATTCCTCAAACTTTAAGTACTGACCAAGGAACTATGTTTACTGGCCAACGAATTAAAAATTTTGCAGCTTCGAGAAGTATTAATATGATTACTTCGACTCCCTATTATGCACAAGCTAATGGGCAAGTAGAAGCAGCGAATAAGATATTGATAGGCTTGATTAAAAAGCATATCGGGAATAGGCCTCGAACATGGCATGAAACCTTAAGTCAAGTATTATGGGCTTATCGAAATTCACCAAGAGGTTCGACAGGGACTTCACCTTATAAATTAGTATATGGCCATGATGCAGTATTGCCATTAGAAATTAATTTAAATACTTTAAGAGTATCGAAACAGAATGATTTGCCTGTCGATGATTACTGGAATGCAATGTTCGATGAGTTGAACGAATTAGATTCAGAGCGAATTTTGGCACTCGAGAATGTCATTCGACAAAAAGAAAGTATCGCTCGAAGTTATAATCATCGAATTAAAGAAAAATCTTTCAAGATAGGCGAGTTGGTGTTAAAAGTTATTTTACCAATGGAGAAGAAATCGAGATTTCTGGGTAAATGGTCCAATAGTTGGGAAGGCCCTTTTCAAATAATAGGGACATATTCTGGAAATGCCTATCAAATTAAAGATATCGAGTTGGGAAAGGTAATTAATTTGATCAATGGCAAATATTTAAAATTCTTCTATTGCTAGCAAACTTAGAAGTTCAACATATGTTAAAGTTCCAAAAGATAAGAGGAAATTGCTACAAAATGAAATTATAAGTAAAAGGGATTCAAGGTGCCAGTAGCTTTGCCAAATCGGAGTGCAGCTTTGTTCTTTTATTTTCTAGGAGTGTAAGTACTCCAATCTGCTTGAACTTGTCGGCTTGGATTTTCTCAAGTTGCTTTTAATATTCTTCTCATTCAGTGTTGAGTGAGACAAGTTTTTGAATAAGAAGATGTTGTTCTTGTTGGGCTGTAGCAAGAGGTTTGGCTATAGTAGCTCGGTTTTGGCAAATGGTAGCAAGTTGTTCCTGAATTTGAGCCAATTCTGCTTCAAATCTTGCTTCCTCGTGATCATGGAAAGCTTGTACAGAGATGGCACGAGAGATTTTCAGATCATATTATTCGCGAGAAGTTTGAATGGGTTGAGCGGTTGCAAGAATGTTGTCTATTTTTGATTTGGCAATGGCTTCTTCATTTTCAGTTTCTTGGAGTTGAAACTGAGATGCAACGCTCTCATTGAGAAGTGGTTTGAATTCTTGAATCGAAGCAGAGTATGGTGTGTTGGTTAGGAATTCAAAGGAGAATTTCAAAACATCAGCCAAGATTTGATTGAGAATTGGATCATTAACGCAGGCGGTAGGAGGATGATCCAAGAGCTTGATGAGTGACCGAAGTTGTTCCTGAGTGGTAGAAGGTAATTCGATCAAGGGCTTTGATGTAGAAGGTTTGGAAATTGCTGGTGCAGGCTCTGGTATTTTGTGCTCTTGAATAATTCTATTCAAAATGGAAGTCAAATCCTCAAAGGTAGCACTAGTTGGAGTGATGGGAATATTTGATGTCCCTGGAGGTGGTCCTGGAGGAGTTTGGAGTGAAGGATCAGGTTGCAATTCGGGAGGAGTCTCGAACACTTTAGATCGAGAAGAGTCTGAATTAGTAGTGTCAGCAGCCTTAGAAGCAGAGTTAGAATCTGGGACTGTTTGGTTTTCTTCAGTAAAAGCAGCTTGATCATTTGGAGAAGTTGTTTCAAGTCTGATGGTTTCTTCTAGAGAATGCTGCAAAGGGTTTGTGGATGAATCAATTGTTTGTGTTGTGTGAGGAACAGGAGGAAAAGCGGCTGGAATTACTTGAGTGGGTCTTGTGAATTGAATAGAGTCATGTGATGTTGATTGTTCTTGACCTTGTGGGTGATGTAGGATGGATGGGTTGAGAATCCCAGCAGTTGCTGTTGAATGAGCAACATTGGCAGGCTAATATAAAAGGTACACAGTTATAAATTGAAATTTTATTTTAAATCAAAATGTGATATGTGTAGAAATAATGGTATTTCCTGAGAAAGCCTAGATCTTAAAACTAGCTGAGAGCTAGGATCAGAATCGGCTGCTTCTTCTGACAGAGAAGAGACAGTGATAGCATATTTATTGACTGGATCACTTTCGTCAGTGCTTTCACTCGATGTCAGTAGTATTAACTGATAAGAGATCCAGAGGTAAGTCTAGGTAAAAAGGAATAACCTATAAGGCTGTTAAGTTAAAGAGAGGAATTATAAAATTACCTTTCGAGAAGTCTTGGTGGGAGTTTTTCTACTTTTGGATGGTGGAGGCCGAGCGGCTTCAGCTTTTCTCTTTTGAACCCTTTTGGGGGAACCTTCAGCAATAGGGAAGGTACGAATTGTAGCCTGCTGAATTTCTTCCAAGGAGCGAGTGTACCTGGAATAGTAAGCAGCCCACCATTCAAAGCAGGATTTTGTGATATAGAAACTGCAATCGTATGCCACAAAATTGAAGCGTTCTTTGCATTGTTGATTCTTTAAGAGACAAGAATCGAAATCTTCTTGACTAGTTAAACTGAAGTGGCAGAAGGGTTCATCGTTCCCAGGTTGTGGTGTTGGGATGGCTTGAGAAAGTCCAAATTGTCTGGCTGTCATATTTGGAGCATACAGGGTAATTTTGAATTTTTCCTTTTTGTATAAAGGTAACCCTGTTGGTATTACTTGTAAAGCTAGCATATTTGCCCAACTTCGATTTGCAAGCTCATTTGCTTCATCGGTGTCAGGGAAGAGTAAGCGTTCCAACCAAGCAGGACCACGGTTGCGACACAAGAAAGGGATGAAATTGAGTTGGTCATTTTCAAAATCTTTACAAGTATGGAAAAGAGATAAAACAGCCCAAAATTTATCTTCATCTGATTCAGCATCCGGGAAATTGGGTTTGAATGCAGACAATCAAAAGCCATCGATATATTGCTTATCGGTACTGCTGCTGTCCGACTTAGTCATGTAGTTTTCAAAAACGGCGTTAAGCCATAATTGCAGAAGTCATAAGGGGCCTCCTGTGCTGATGATTTTGTTGTCTCGAAGGTCACAGACAAGTTGACCAAATTCTTCGAAGATATGTCCTAGAAGAAGCTTGGCTAAATTGATGGATTTTCCTTCATGAAGAAGAGCAGCTAAAGGAAGGAAAAATTTCGACATTTGAACACTTCGAGAACAAAATAAGACAGCATTTAGCCAGTAAAATAGGAAAGCAACATGTTCATTATCAGTGACTTTCGCACCTTCACTACCCATGTTGTGAGCGATAAACTCACTATAAGGGCTGGTTAAAACCACATTGTAGTGATGCTTTGATTGCATGTCAGGGATACAATCTGGAAATTTGATTGGCAGCCCAGTAATAGCCGCTACGTCCAAAAGGGACATCCCGATCATTCCACATGGAAGATGAAAGTTGTTGGTTGTTCTATTCCAAAAACAAGTCACTGCCCCGATCATCCAAGGGTATGTGGTGAGTGAGAAGTGGGAGAGCCTTAATAGTTCATGAATCCCTAAAGCTTTCCAGTCGGCACTTTTAGTGGGTTCAAGGCGTCGATACCAGGCGGTGAAATCATATCCCCGAGGGTTAATTTTTGGATTGTTCCTGAAAGGTTTTTGATTGACAAAATGGGAAATGTTGAAAGATTGATTTATTAGTAAGTCTTCTCCTCCAGCGCTTGGAAAGAAAGAGAGTTTCTTATTTGCTTTCTCTTTAGTTTCAATTGGCCCAAGAAAGCAATTCATGTTAGTTCCGATTGTAAAGGGGATTAGGATTCTAGTTTCATTAGGTTGCAAGTGGGGATCGTCAATGACTTTGTCATGGACTTGATTGAGAATATGGAGGGCTGGTGGTGGTGGTGGTGTTATTTCGTGACCTTTACCCTTGTCTTGGGTAGTAGTTTGAGAAGAAGAGCCAGCCATTATTAAAAGAATGAGAAGGAAAATAAAGTTGGGAACTTTGTAAAAAAATTGTTAATGAGAGAAAAGACTGGTGAAGTTCAAGAGATTTGGACAAAGAAGAAGATGGGAAATTTAAAGTGCTACTGTAGCTGTTACCGTAGGAGGAATGTGAATAGAAGTAACTTCGTGGAGAAGGTGAAGTGGCGAGTGAGAGAGCGCAAGCTTCGGGAGACGTGTTGATTGAAACAGTAGTAGTAGAGTTTTAATGATAATTATTACTGATTTGAAAAAAACTGACGTTTTATGGATTAAGTGCTCTAATTTTCGGTGATTTTGTCGAAAACAACCACATTAATCCAAGGGGGCAATTTGTTGATCAAAAATATTTTCGATCCAAATAGGATGAATCGAAACAAGTTGTGTGGCCTTTTCGAGAAGGTATAGGATTAAGATGAAGATTGAAAGAAATCAGTACTATTTTTTAGGTTTCGATTGAGATGTTAATCGGAGAACGCCAAATCGAGTAAGAATCTCGATTCGAAGAATTATGAGTAGTTTCCGAAAGAGCCGTTCGAATACTGATGGAAGCGGGAAAGTTCGTGGTTTTTATCGCACGAGGTAAATATTGGAAATATCTACAATCACACTATGGGAACAGTTACCAAGAGTGATTGTATTTTAAAATTGTAATTTTCATTTAATTGTAATTAATTATAATTAAGTTAACCGTTATGTAAGATAGTCTATAAATACCGTGAAGCATTAGAGAATAGGGGTTGAAACTTTCACTCAGAAAAAATACTCTAAGCATTCTCACATCTCAATGATTTTCTGAGTCTGCGATCGAGTCACACTTTCTGTAGGGTTCCTTCCATCTTCTTTATTCAATTTATTTTTCTTTTCTGTAAAACTTAATATTTCAATTAAGTTAATTCTTCAAGTGTTCTTTAATTCCTTTGTTCCACTTTTCTGCACTTTATTCTTTTTGATTAGTCTCTTAATTTAATTTGACTTATTGTTATTGCTTTTCTTTTTATTTAAGAACTTTAATTTTCGAACTGTATTTATCAACTTTACGAATTTATTTTATTTTTCATTATTAAAATTAGTCTAATTGAAGACACTTTGATGCACTTCTAGAAAATTGATATTCGCACAGAGGAGTTAGTTTCGCTCCCAGACTATTAGAATCAAACCACCATCGATTTGTTAAAAATCGATAAAATAAATTGGCATGCCCAGCGGGACTGTTTGAAAATTCAAGTGTGTCAAATGATTATATGTTGCCATAGTGTATGCAATTGAGAAGTGGAAGAATTGTACGCATGACAGACGAGGTTTCGAATGTTAATAAAGGTCAACCTTGAAATAAACCTAGCTAGATCATCAATAATTCTCACCATACACAATGCACATTTGTTGAACCTAAATTTGAATAATTATTGTTGTTCTTTCTTTCTACCCATCATGTTCCACAACAATACCACATTATTATTCAGCTAAGAAAATTTAGCTTTTATGTATAGAAATTGATGAAAGTCATGTTGTGTGTATGTGATGTTTGTGATGCACAAATAAAAACAAGTTGAAATAATGTCTTTTATTATTATTACATTTCACTATTGTTTGATACAACACCAATACCCACCTCAACTTTCTAACTTTTCATATTCAACCCTATATATGTCATGAAAAAGAAATCACTCTTTTTCTTTTATTATTTAATTAGTTAGGCAGAAGCAACATATGTTGGTAGTGGCAGCTTTCAATATTATTTAGCTAAAAAAAAAAAATCAAAATTTCATCACTTTTTTTTTTCTTTGGGAAATCAATAAAAGGGATTTTAATTAAGTCTCTCAGCATGGTTTAATTATTTTCTATTAATTATTACAAAACTCAAATTTAGTTTGATTCTCATAGTTAAAGGAAAAAAATATGGTTTAATTATTCTGTTGATCCCTATAGTTTTGCAAAATTTTTAATTATGTCTCTCTATATTTTTTTATTCTTTTAATTGGGTCTCTATACTAATTTTTTTTTCAATTAGGTCCCTATATTTTTTTTCCTTTTAATTGGGTCTTTATACCAAATTTTTTTTCAATTAGATCCCTCTTGATAGTAATTGGCTTAATTTTATAGGGACCTAACTAAAAAAAAATAGTGCAAGGACCTAAATAAAAGGAAAAAAAGTGTAGGGACCCAATTAAAAAAAAAATTTGGTGTAAGAACTCAATTAAAAGAAAAAAAATATAAAGACCTAATTAAAAATTTTACAAAACTATAAGAACCAATAGAGTAATTAAACCAAAAAATATCTATTACCCTAATCAAATCCTTGTTAGTTAGTACATGTTGATGTTCTAAAGTACTCTTGCAGTTTTTTTTTTTATACTCCGAACCATTTAATAATGCTTTTTTTTAATAATAATAATTATTTTCAAAATATATATTACATTTAATATCTAAACTCTAAACTAAAAATTCTCCATAAATTATTGGTATGGAATATTGAGTATTAAATATATTAAATAAAATATAATAATAAAAACTTTATTATGCAAGATGTGCCCCTAGATCTCTTACTTTTCCAAGTATGCAAATAAGACAAATACATGATAAGCTTGAAAAAGAAAATCTTACAAATATAAAAAGGAATATAGATCCAAAATAATTTATTGTATAATTTAATAATACTTTTTTATTATTTTTTCAAATCATGTCACTATTTCTTTTCTTTGTTTTCAAATTATGCACCTTGATGTAAATCAAATGTCTGTTAAATTCTTTGAATATTTGTCGTATATGGTAGCGCCAAGCTAATTATTTTATTGCAGCAACACGACAAAATGCCTGCCTCTTTTTTGTCAATAAAAGCCAAAAGCAAACAAAAAGAAATCCTCTCAAGATTTCAGTTTATTTTTTAAAGATTTAATTACTCTACTTATCTCTATAGTTTTACAAAATTTTTAATTAGATCTTTATACTTTTTTTTTTAATTGAGTCTTTACACTAATTTTTTTTTAATTGGGTCCTTACACTTTTTTTCCTTTTATTTAGATCTCTGTACTAATTCTTTTTTTTAGTTGGGTCCCTATAAAATTAAACAAATTACTAGTAAGAGGGACTTAATTAAAAAAAAATTGGTATAGGGACCCAATTAAAAAAAAATATAGAGACCTAATTAAAAATTTTACGAAACTATTGGGACCAACAGAGTAATTAAACATTTTTTAAATAACACTAT
>NC_029792.2:123255370-123255683 GCF_000816755.2 Arachis ipaensis
ATTATTTTGTAGAAATTTATATATCCTAATAGTTTTATATTATTGTATTAAAACCATAAGCGTAGAGATACGTTTTTATTTTTATTGGTTTACATATTTTTTCTATTGGCTTATGCTGAGCTATAGTGAAAGCTAGCTTGTCGTGGAGAAAATAAAATTGTTCCCTTTTTGTTTTTATTGAGTAATACTTTTTTCAGAATAACTTGTTCTTTTCTTTGTCTTTTTCAACCATATTATTCTTCTCATTTCTCAAAATCCTAAACCGACACAACTTAGTCCAATTGCCACCCCCTTACGACAACTGTAAACTGTA
>NC_029792.2:123255688-123260781 GCF_000816755.2 Arachis ipaensis
AAATTATGAAGAAGAAAAAAATTATACATTAGTATATCACATTGTTTTAATATTAAGAATAATCTAATTAATCTTAGCATAATAGATTTGATATGCTATCTCCAAACATAAGTAATTATAATATAAATACATATGGTCCTAGGATGATTAAATCTCTATAGTAAGAAGCAATCAAAATTAAAGCCACCCTAAAGTTTTGAAGAAAAAAAAAATAATATGACCACTCTATCTGAGGCCTATAGAGAGCACCCTCTTCACCTTAGACACATTATCCCTTTAGACTTTTCTTCAATTTCAACCTTACCTGATTCCCACGCATGGTTTCATGATCATGATCGCGATTCTGATGAGGAACAGAATCGCGATCATGATCATGATGATGATGGGGGGATTCCATCCATACCCATCATCGATCTCGCGGATCCGAATGCAATGGAGCTCATGGGGATGGCATGTGAGAATTGGGGTGCCTTCCAATTGAAGAACCATGGTGTTTCAATGAGTGATATTGAAGAGGTTGAGAAAGAAGCTAAGAGGTTCTTTGATCTTCCAACGGATCAAAAATTGAAGGCATTAAGATCACCTGGTGGGGCCACAGGGTATGGAAGGGCAAGAATTTCACCATTTTTTCCAAAGTTCATGTGGCATGAAGGTTTCACCATCATGGGTTCTCCTTCTTCAGATGCTATGAAGATTTGGCCTAATGATTATCAAACGTTTTGGTAAGCATACACACAAATTTTCATGCAATTCCCATGCAACGTACACAATTATTTGATTTGTTAAAATCTTTACAATTGTTTGCCACTTTTATTCTTTGAGTTAGTTTTTTTTTTTTAGTTTAATTAGTTTTGCTTAATTATACTAATATGGTATTAGAGCTAGTTGACTTAATTCATCTAATTTAGAAGATTTATGATTTGTTCAGTCATATAATCATATCTGTTCAGTTATAGTCTTCTGAGTTTCTTCATCTTTAGAGCTCGCATTATAGAAATTTGTAATTTTTGTGATTTTTCATTCATTAGTCAAATCTAATTAAGTTAGACGAAGATTCATTAAGTATAAATTTTTAGATATTCGTGGGTCTAAAATCAATAACTAATTTATTTTTTAGTGGATAAAAAATTAACTATAAAATCTACTGCATATACATATTGCTCCTAAAGTAAATCAAGTTCAAAACATGAGACTTAACTAAATTGAATATCTATCACTTATATTAGGTCTACAAATTAAATCTCTCCATAATTTATTTGCACTAAGCCCACTAATAGTTTTTATTGGGCCACTTGACATATGTATGTCTCCACTCCAAAATCTTGTCTAACTTTGAGTGAGAAGGAGTGTATTAAAATCCCAAATCACCTGTGAATATGGTTTTAATAATAATAATAATAATTCTCTCTCTTTTTATAAGTTTGACCAATACTAAAATCGATCTCCTATTCATTTCTTTTCAATAAATAAAATTCGATTTGATCAAATACTAAAATTTCTTCGTATATTGCATGCTCCTTGTTCTGTCATAAAATCATTTCTCTCAAAAATTTAAGTTGATAAGAGAAAATAAATAAATAATTACATCTCTAACACACCTCCTTAAATAATAATCGCTTTTAATTTGAATTTATTTGAGTCTTTTTATAGATCTTTTTCTCTTCTTATTTATTTTATGCTATTTTTTTCTCTCTTTCGAGAAATAATAAAAATTGAACTCTATATTTTGTGTTTATAAAAACTTATATCATGTTATAAACTTTTTTTTTTAAATTTAAGCTAATAAAAAAGACATATAAATAATTATATCTCTAACACGTTAAACTATACTACTTCATAAAAAATATTTTTACTCCACTTTACTACTCTTTCTAGAGTTGCAAGCAGGGGAATTTGAGTTTTAAATTCAACATGAATGTTGTGTTTTTGCTTTTAGTTTTGGCTTCTTTCTCTTTCAGTAATAATAATAAATAAAGGAGAAAAAAAGAGTTATATATTGTTTTGTCCTTATACAATTATATAAGCTATATTAGATCAAATTAAAGTATTGCAAATATTCCCACTATCACATGCCATCCAATAAAGGTCATTTTCTTAAAAAAGTTAGTTAAACAAAAAACTACAAAAGTCTCTGAAAACTTCAACTCTCAAAGCAAATCTTATCTTTGAGAATGGTATAAACAATGAACAATATATGGCAAATGTCTTTTCTTTTGTATGCTTCTTTTTACATAAAATGATAGAACATATCAAACACAAACAATATATAAATTATCAAATGTTTTCTCAACATAAAATATTTATTGTTAGGTTTTGATATTCTACAAAATCTCACACCTTATTGGCTTTGTGTGTCATGTTCATTGTCCTTATTTGCCATACAAGCAATAGGGAATCATAATTAAGACCTTCAAATGATGTTATATATATAAACTATGTTTAATAAGATATCAACTACACCAAATAGAGCCAAAACTCTTCAATAATTTATCCAGAGAAAGAATACACATGGCCGAGCCACACGTTATAGTGAAGGGGGGCCAATTTTCTATGTTGTTTTAGTCACGTCTTTTTTATCCTACTTTAAAAAAAAAAAAAAAAAAACTTGTTATACATAAACTAATGAAATTATTTTAAACTTATTTTAAACGATAAGTACACTTTAACTAGGCTAGCATATATATATCTTTAAACTTATTTTAAAACTAGAAAAATATAATACACAATGCAAATAAATAACTAGATACAAAAATTTTATGGTTATCATTAATTTTTGTGTATATATTTTTGCATGTCCTAGGCATATATGGATTTCTTTGGATAAATTTATTTTAGTAATATCCCAAATCAACACTTAATAATTTTTTTAGTTGAATAATTTAATTTTTAACAAATTTTAATCACAAAATCCGTCACCAACATTTTATTTTATTAGAAATATTTATCCCACGTGAAATTTTGGTAAAAAGTTAAATAATTCGATCTTGATCATTATTTAATAAATATATGTATAAGAATTTTAAGAAATTTTTAAATTATCAGATTAATCTTTTTATATAGACAAACAACTTTATGTGAGAACTGATTTGTTTAACGAAATAAAAGTTTAAAAACTGATTTGATAATTAAAATTTGTTAAGAACTTAAGTATTTGACTAAAAATTTTTTGAACACTAATTTGAGTTATTATTTTAAAAAAAAAATTATCCTCTTATTTAATCATATTTTATCATATTAACAAATACAATTAAATTTTACACTCGTTAAATCCTATGATCTAGTAAAAAAAGGTTAATAATTAATTAGTTGTACAAATATACTATCAGTGAATCAAAATCAAATTTTACAGGTGTTCTCTATATTATGAGTTTCAATTTGAGAAATTAACTAATAATAAATTGTTGTTAATATGCAGTGATAAGATAGAGATATTTCAAAAGCAAATGAAGGCACTAGCTGAGAAACTAACAAGAATGATATTCAACTTGTTAGAAATTCCAGAGCAAGAAAAAAAGTGGGTTGGTTCAACCAACTCGAATAACGGAGCCATTCAACTAAATTTCTACCCGGTTTGTCCTGAGCCGAACCGGGCCATGGGTTTAGCCCCTCACACGGACACATCCCTATTCACAATCCTCCACCAAAACCAAACCAATGGCCTCCAAATCTTTAAAGAAGGGAAGGGTTGGGTTCATGTAAACCCTAACCCTAATTCCCTTATTGTTCACACCGGTGATTTCTTGCACATTATTTCCAATGCAAGATTTAAATGTGCACTTCACCGTGTGGTTGTGAAGAGAACAAAAAAACGTTACTCTTTGGCTTATTTCCATAATCCACCATTGGATTATGTGATTTCTCCTTTGGTGGTGAATTCTAATGATGCAAGATTTCGTAGGGTTAGTGTGAAGGAGTATTTTGGGATTAAGGCAAAGAATTTTGGTGAAGCACTTTCTTTGATTAGTACTAGCTAGCTAGCTAATTACAAGGATTATTGAATTCAAATGTGTTCATTATTAAGCTCCAATTAGGTGTTTTTTTGGTTACCTACGGAATCTCTCAAGCCGATAGGTCAAGTTGGTTTCAATTAGGTGTTTTTACATTGTAAAATAATAGTTTTTTATTCTCTTATGTAAATCTTAAACAAATTATTTAATTATATATCATTAGTTTTTTCCGTTTAATGATGTGCATGTTATCATTAAGNAGATTAAATATATTGAAAAAGCTTGCTTCTGTTGTCGGAAAAAATTAAAGTTGTCGCCGACTCATGGTAGCAAACTAGCAATTGGATAAGTAACAATTTTACTTTTGACTTTTCATAAACACGTGTAAGATGAATAACATAGAAATGATGTTTGAAACATTTTTGAAATGAAGATGGTAAAAATACTTGTTTATAAAGATATTTTGTTTAAAAGTATAATTTATTTATTTAGCTACATTGTAAATAAAGATAATATTTTTATAAATATCAAAATTTAATTATTTAATGAGTAAAGTATCGTTTTTGTTCTCAATGTTTGGGGTAAATTCTATTTGTGTTCCTAACGTTTAAATCATCTTATTTGTATCTCTAACGTTTGTAAAAGTGATTCAACGTTATTCTGCCGTCAATTACACATCATGAGCACTTTAGTTTGAGTTTTAAAAATCTCTTCTTGAAGTTAGAATACAAAAGTTTAGGATAGAATCGATGATCCACTCCGAAAAATAGTTCATTAAAAGTTAAAATTAATTCCTACAACATTTACATAATGCACTTTTCTAGGGACATAATTGAATCTAAACACAAATAGTGGGTATAATATTAAAATCGAACACATCCAAGTGAGACCGAATTGAGAATGAATACATCCAAGTGAGAATAATTGAAAAATATAATCTGATTTATTAGTATAATTGATAGTAGGATAACATTAAATCACGTTTATAAACGTTAAGGATACAAATAGGACGATTTAAACGTTAAGGACACAAATAGAACTTACCCCAAACATTGAGAATAAAAACGATACTTTACTCTCGTTTAATTCATCATCTAAAAATAAAAAAATATATTTTTACATAAAAATAATTATAAATTCTGGAGA
>NC_029792.2:123260840-123261421 GCF_000816755.2 Arachis ipaensis
ATAGTAAAAAATTATTATTTATAGAGTATTATCGAAAACAAAAAAAAGGCTTGAACAGAAATATATCTAAAAAACACGTGTAGGAATTTTCCTTAGTGCAAAGTTGATGTCCTACACGTAATTAATGTAACTAAAGTTTTAGCGTGTGACGTGCAACACTAAATCTCTATCGAATAGTTAATCTAATTTCACTGTATATCTTTTTATAGCTTTAATCTTACATCAGATACAGTAGTTAATTATTAAGTGTGTAACAAATTAATCTTTTTCACGTTCTTTCTAGTCTCATCTAAATATTCTATGATGTGAAATTATATTTTAGAAGATCAATTAAAAAAAATTAAAAAAAAATGATTTCATTTCAATGCTTTAAGTCCGTTCTCTGTTTAATTAGATTTTGATTTAATTTAATTTTATAAATTTATTATATTAATAATCAATTAAAATTTTTATGTATATATTATAATATTATTTAATATATTATATTAATAAATTTTAATATTATCAATAAAAAAATTAACATAATTAATTTAAAATTTTTAAAAATAAAATTAATTAAAAAAATTTATTTTTTTAAAAAC
>NC_029792.2:123261835-123262867 GCF_000816755.2 Arachis ipaensis
TTGTAAGAGCAACGACCAAATTAAAATTTCACTATCTCTTTATCATATTAAAATTTATATAAACCAATTCACTCATTGTGTTTTTCAATACATGTGTGTAATCTTTAACTTTCATGATGATAGTATATTTATGAAAATATATAATTATATTAAAAGTTAAATATGTAGTCGATAGAAATAACATTTTCAAAAATATGTGAATTAGCTAGACGAATATAATTGAATTGGATTGATAGGGTAGGATAAGAATGAGTTTAGAAACCGAGATTATATGAGTAGAGTTTAGGTGGAGTTCAAACCCTAACAATAATCAACTTAGATAATGTAGTTATATTAGGAAATAGTCGCTCTAATTTATTGTTAAATTAATAATTGGTTTTGATTGAGATGTATGTTTGTTAAAATAAGGTGACAGATTTATTAAATCAATAATCTCTTTTAATTCTTTTTTTAGTAAGACTGATAATTTGGTTTTTTTACAATATCTTTTAATTTAATAAGCTAAAAATTAATTCATATGGCACATTAAAATTTTATTTAAAGATTTGTCATCAATTAATAAATTAGTATATGTGTGAGGTGGGATGGGATGAGAAGTGGGGTGGGATTGGGGTAAGAAGTGAAGGCTTAGTAGTGAAAGGATTGTGAAGGGTAGATTTGAAATATAAAATTTTGAATGAGGACATTTGAAGAAAAAAAATTATTAAAATTTCAGTTTCCATCTCTACTTCTAAAATTTCAGTTTTATGTATCCTCATTTTTTTAAAAATATTTAAGGGACTAAAATTTTATATCTTGATGGTTAATATTAAAATTTTAATTTTAATCTCTAAATATTAAATACAATACCAAATTTTAGTCTCAATTTCTCTGAAAATAAACGTTATCTAATTGTTTATGGACTATGATGAGATACACTTACAAGAAAAAAAACTCTCTTGCTCAATCCAACTCTTGTTGCTAGGGGTGTTTATGGATCGAATCGTATCCGCAGATCTGCGGTAAATATCCGGATCCAACCTGAAAATTGCC
>NC_029792.2:123263073-123277590 GCF_000816755.2 Arachis ipaensis
GTGAAAAAAATATTGTTGTTGAATTTTTTACATAAAAATATAATTAAAAAAAGAAGGTTCAATTATACTGATATACTCGTTATTCGATCTGCAAATGTGCGAATCGAATCGAATCTAACATTAAAAAACACAAATATCATATCCAATCCGATCCGATGAAAATTGTGCGAATCGAATCGAATTTTCAACCATATTCGATCCGATTCGATCCGCGCATACACCCGTACTTATTGCAGATGGGTTGTACAAACCGATAAAATGTTAAAAATTTCGCTGTATATGTTTGGGTACACTTATGGAGAAAAACAAAAAAAAAACTCTTGATTCAACTCGAACTAATTAGATTTTATTAGTTCAATTCTTTTTTTTTTTTTAACTCAAACCAATCTAAAACATCCATGTTTTAGATAAATTTTAGAAGATGAATAATTTTTGTTAATAATTGATCAACACATTAAATTTTTAACATTTTATTGACAGATAATATACACATATCAATAATTATGTACGAATTGTTTTGTACTTTCTCATGGCTGGGCTGTGGATATCTTTTAACAAATTTTTAACATTTTATTTGACAGATAATATACCTTTTGTCCAAATTTACCAAAAACATTTAGTATTTTTTTTAATTTATCCTTAAACCATGATGATTTTATTGACCCAAATCTCTCAAACTGAAACTTAGTCTTCTTTAATCCTCTTTTCTGTGAAAAAAAGGAAGAATAATAAAAAAGAAAACATAATATTTGAAAAATTAGATCTCATCTCATCTCGCGACACATAACATTTTAAACTAATTGAAAATATACAAAATTATGCCCCTTCTCTTTTCCATTTACAAGATCTTATTGCTAAATTCTCCATAAATCCAGGCCAATTTTACTGAGGCCATCAATCTGACGGCAGATGGGTGGATAGATTTGGTGGTTGAGAGGTGATTGTTGTTAATGACGATGTTGAGTAATAGCAGTGGATTAAAAAAAATAGATTTTTTTAATTTTTTTTAATAATTAAAAGAATAAAATATAATTTTTTATTATTAATTTTATAAATAGAATAAAAAATAAATATAAAAAAATAATAATAAAAATTAAAGATCACACTTTATGTTCTTAATTTTTTTTAATAATCGAGAGAATCTCGGGGTGGAAATGATGTGGGTGGAGTGTGCAATGTGTTAGGGGCTGCGGGCCATGTGGGTGGAACGGTGACAATGGGATGATGATACAGAGATAATAGAAAGGTGGGTTGGGGTTAAACTTGGGGAATAGATAAAGAAAGATAGGAGTGAATTTAAAAAAAAAAAATTTCCGTTAAAATTCAAAAAAATTAGCAATAAAATTAAAATTGAAATTTAGTTCAAACATTGTTCAAAAAATTATTAGAAGTAAGAGTTAAGTATTTAACTATTAAATTAGTACTCGATAAACCGTTCTCAAAATATTTTCGACAAAACAATCCTTAACTCATTTATTAAAAATGTGATAAAATAATCATTAAATATATATTTTTACAGCGATTAGAGTTCAACCATTTACTACTCACGAATAGGAGCGGAGTAAATTTTATGCAAATTATTGTAAAGCGAAACGAGATCGAATAGAGCAAAAACTCGCCCCTACTCGCCCTGTTACTACCCCTATTCTCAGGTTGCACATCAACCTGTTTTAGTGAGACTATGTATGAGTGGGTAGGTGAGTGAACAAAGATGTGTTTGGATAGTCACGAAATTAGATGTTTTGATTTTGTTTAGCTTCTTGTTATTTCTGCTTTTATTTTCTTTTTTTTAGGTGATTTGTGTTTGTTTGGTTAAACTATAAAATGATCTTATTTTCAATGAATTATTTTAAAAGATCTTTTGAAAAGTAAAAATTATTTTATATTTTAAATGTAAACTTATCGATCTTATTTTATCTTTAAACATATTTTGTATGTTTTAAAAAGGATTTTTTTTCTAAAAGATAAAATTACAACTTTTTAAAAAGATATTTTTTAAATTTTTTAGTGATCTACTTTCATTACAAATATTTTTACAAACATATCAAAAAACATTTAAAGATCTTTTTTATCTTATAGAAGTTTTTATTTTTAACAAAATAATGAGACCTAAATAAGCTTTTTCTCAATGGATAATCCTATGTTGCTTGGTATCTGTTTTACTGATTAGAAAAAGAAAATAATTAGGTCAACATTCATGCACATACAATAATCTTCGTTATCAATGAGTGCAACTAGTGGTGTTATTAGTCTCTAATTAGTTCTGATCATATTAAGAATAAAACAAACAATGATTAAAAAATAAAAAGAAAAAAAACGTTTGATGATTCCTACATGTGGTTCTCAACCAGGTTGGACAAACAAGATGTTGGAAGATTTAAGATATATTCATCAAACACTTCATCAAGGTTGATGACTTATATATCTATATATGGTTAAATTAAAGCCATAACATTTCATAGTAGTATATAGCTTTCTAATGCGGACAAATATTAGAATATGGAGAAATCAAACTTCAAATCATAATTTTTGTCGGTGAAACGTGGTATGTTATTTCCACATCGAAGAGTTGGAATTCAATATTTAGTTGCATGCATAAAACAACATTTTGTCTGTTCAGTGGCTAGGAGTAACATACAAGCATTGGATATATAATTAATAATTGAAGACTATTTGTTTACATTTGATTGAATTGGGTCCCTACTGTTGGGAAAATTTGGTTTTGTCATTAGAGAAAAGCTTTGATTATTTTAATAAAAAATTATCATGTTGAAAAAATGTTAAAATATGGATAAATATACAAAATTCCATGATAATTGATTTTCAATATTTATAAAACATTTTTGCTTCTCTAAAACTCCTACTACACCAAGTTTTTACAAACAAATATCTGACTAAAATTTTTTTAGTGAAAAATAAAGTTGAATGAAAATTATAATTAAATATTTTACCGTTGTATTATCCATCTAGAAAGAGGTTGAGTTTGGGGGGAGGGGGAGGAAAGGCGACAAGTTTAAGACTTTTAAGTATTATTTTAGTGGGATAAGTTGAAATGAAGAAACTCCAACAAGCTCCACTTTGATTGAAATATACACATTTTCAATTGTTATTATGTGTACCACCGACAACTAAAATTCAAAAGAACCATCATATATTCACTTAAAATTAGACTGAAATAATTTTTTTTTATTACACCTTCCGTCAATGCTATCTAATGTTCATGAACAATTGTGAA
Source organism: Arachis ipaensis (assembly GCF_000816755.2). NCBI lineage: Eukaryota > Viridiplantae > Streptophyta > Magnoliopsida > Fabales > Fabaceae > Arachis > Arachis ipaensis. Next base: position 123,266,309 of record NC_029792.2, read on the forward strand.
TCCACTGGTAGCGATTCATCCTTTTACCAAGATGATTGAAGACTTTTATATCAGAGCATCACATAAAAGTTATTGAATTGACCATTCATTGACAAATGACAACCGATTTTAGATGCTTTTTGTCTGATATAAGCCTTCGAGTTTCTTCCAGTGTCTCCGCTCATGTCATTCACACTGACCAAAAAACATTCTTAGCCAAATACAGATGAATAATTGCATTTGCATATCTCAAATCAAATTATTGGCATTTTTATTTATCCTGCTAAACTTTTCTCTTCCAAGGCCTTTTGTAATCATGATTGTATTAAAACATTCTTAGTTTGTATTTGCTACGTACATGCCAATATTAATTCTTCAATCAAACCTCTCTATCTCACATTTCACAGCACTTGAAAAACTTGACATCATAACTGTTTACCAGGATAGTGTATGCAACCTTGGTAAATTCTTAGGACAGAGGGGTGAGTCACAATGGACCAGTTAATAACCGAGTCTTTTCTTAGTTAGAGCTTTTCCTAGATAGCACTATCACAATACACACTTCCTTTTAGTAACCATCGGCTTTATACAATTGAGAGTTATTGGATGAACACGGAATCACTTTGCTATGACTGAATCTGCGATACACTATTATGGGAAACTCACATTTCAAGGCTGTAATCAACTCTTACTCCCAACTTTGACTACGAAACCTCTCATTCTTGGCGCATTCTACCTGGCCATTGAAGAGATGTATTTAATTAGAGGGGGAAAAAGTAAAGAAAATGACAATAAGCCATCTTTCACATACAGTAACAATAGTACAATACATCGGGTTGGTATCACTCTCTTTGTTGGTATTCACTGTTAGGCAATGTTTGGTCGGATTGACTAGAGAAATGAAAAAAAAAATTCTCCACATCTTGTAAATGAGAAATATAGAAAAGAATAATGAATGTGCCATGAGATAGAAAATTCTTGTATTTTATACACTACCAAAAAGTCTGGGACACTGGCGACAAAACATTACTCTTGACTCTTGAGACCACCAATGTTATAAGCGGGCAGCATCCTCCCCTCAAAAGGTTCAAAATTCGCTGTAATTTCATAATTTGGCTGTTTTTCTTGTTAATTGTGGAAGTATTTGTTTTCTTTCAAATATTGTGATTTTTATTTAAATATCTAACTCCTCCTGAATTACTCTTAAGTCTTAATTTTATTGATGATGTGTCAGACAAACAGAAACACGGGACATAGCTATCAATTATGGAAGGAAGGAAAAGGTCCCATGAATATTACCAAATGCATAAATGGCACAAAATTTCAACAAAACGACAACTTAACTATGCAGCACCTGCTCTACTGTGCGTTTGAATAGGGAAAAAGCTTACCTGAAAAGCCTTTAACAGAGAATAGCAACGTTTTTGTTCACCCACAGCCGCAGCATACCTATTCTTAATATCATTACGTACTCTCTCCTCTTCTTCAAGCCCTAATTGAACCTTATCTAGCTTCTGCATACATGAATGTGATACTTGAAGTTAAACCTCTCGATCATGGGAAGTAAATCTAACGATTGAATAAAAGGTATAGCCAGATTAAAAGAAAAATTCACAATCTAACTTTTTTTGGTAGAAACCAAAGGGAAATGCACCATTATGTTCAAGCTAGGAAAAACCACATCATGGTTGGACCAGGCCTTGCATCTGAAATTTCTAAGCAACCTTTGTAGCTGCCATAAAATGACGAGGTTTCCATTCGTACACCATGATGCTAAACATGCCAACTCAGCTCACCGTAAACAAAGATAAACCTAAGGGCTAAAGTAAATCACGAATTGAAATTTTGGGGTCCGTTGGCTCACTTGAAATTTCAGGGTCAATTTGAAGCACGATGCAAATTTCAGGGGACATTTTGGGTATTCACTTAGAAATAGTTCTTTGAATAATTTTGCAAAGGACATATAGGTCTCTAAAGAAAAAGAAATATCAAATAAATCCTTGAAAAAAGTACTAATTAAGTCCCTGAAAAATTACAATGCTGGACATATATTTCATCCTTTTGTTAGATGCCAATAAATCTAGTACTACAATTTTCTAGGGACCTGATACCTTTTTTCCTTTACGAACTTATAAGTTCACCAAAAAAATTTCTCAAGGACTTATTTGGTAACTCTTTTCTTTAAAAACTAATAAATCTATTACAAAATTTTTCAGGGACCTACCTGTCCTATATTACTCTCTATTTTCATTGTCTCCAAAAAATTCTCATTAGATTAAATATCAACTTAAAATATTTATTACCAAAACACTAACGAACAGGACTTAATTAGCAACCCATGCCAACAGACGAATACAACTTTGATATTATATGCCTTTTAAAACAGCTTCTAACAGTTGATTGTGAAGTTTCAATTAAAATGTCAATAGAGCTTTTTTTGTAACTTCATAAAAAATGCTTGCAAAAAAATGGCAATTAATAAGCCCAAGTTGCTTCTAAAAGCTTCTGCAGTTACTAAATAAATTAATAAAAGGTAATGCAAATTTTTTCAAGGCTGCAGAAACACTATATGAATATTCGACCTTTTTTTAAGTTCAATAGTTAAATTTAACATGTTTATAAGGCAGCGTAACTAAGGAAATTAAGTTCAGCATGCTGACGCAAAATTTCTAGTGGGAAAAAGGATTTAATATCCCCAGTACAGCATAAACAGACAAGGATCTTTATACAATATGATAGTGATACAGGGACACATCATGCAATAAAGATCTCATGCTGCAGTTAACCATTTAAAATTTATCATTTATGCATGACAGAAAATAGTATTACCTGTTGACTGCCCTTGACAATTCCTTCCATGGAATGAACAAGTTTTGCACGACCATCCATACTACTGAAGGCCTCTTGAAACTGCAGTTAATTCAAAAAAATGCAGAAACCAAAACTTGTTCGGATAACATTAACAAAAATATGCTTTGGTCTTAACAAGTAAGATGACTAATGTTAGATTAAACAACTCTAGTTATCTTCCAACGCTACAGCCTTTGAGTTTATAAAGCCTCATGAGACAATATTCTATAGAAGCTCATTGACAAAAAATTTCTTAGAATTTCCAAACCCAAAGTATACTAAGATATTTTCCTCTGTTAGCACCAAAATTTATAACGCACGTTGCACAATTAGATAGCTAAATGGTAGCAAGTGCTCACTATTCATATACATCTAAAATAATGAGATTTTAATACTAATTATTGTTCTAATAACCCAGAATAGAGTCAAATAGAGAATAACTACAATTTTTGTGATAGAACACTATGGTATTGCTTGACCCATGTAACTAACCCTAATTAATGGGACAAGGTTAGTTATATTGCTGTTATTGTTGATTTCATACAGTTGCATAAAGAATCCAACGGTCATAGTACAAAACAGAAGAAAAGATGCAGATCACTTATTCTTCATATCAAATTACTACAATTATTAATGCAGCTTAAGTTCTAGTTTTACCATAGATGATATTTGAGCTAAAAGAAACACTAAGGATAGTGCAATAAGACAAAATGCAAAAGGTCTAACAAGATGAAATGAAATATCAATAAGAGTAAAACACGAAGAACAACAAAAATAAAAAGCAAGGCCATAACATGTGACAGCAGAGCATATATACAACAACAACAAAGCCTTGTCCCACTAAGTGGGGCAGAGCATATATACAAGCAGAAAAATAGTAGACAAGGTACAAAATTTGTGAATTAACTTGTTTAAGAGAGAAAATCACACAAGAATCATCAAAGCAAATATTAAGAAAAAAAAAATGTACACCATGCTCTAAATTCTCCAACAAGTACCTGTGAAATGATTGAATTCAATAAGGATGTTTCCTTTAGCATCAATTCTTTCATTTCCAAAAGAGCATTGTAGGTAGCATAGTATTTACGGGTTTGTCGATGTTTTCCCTGTACATTGCAAATACCATACAATCAAGAACAATTAGAACTAGCGCATATATGATTGGATAGGTAACAAATGAAAAAAATTACTCTCCCAATAAGAGTTTAATATCAAAAGAATCTATGAACCTGGATTTGAGCATACAGTTCTGAGAGCCGGCGTTCATACCTGTACCAAGCCACCAACACAAATAAGAGACATCAAGTAAATAATATATTTTAAGGAACTAGTTTCGACATTCTCATGTAGCCAATCCTATCAACATGCATGGAATTACTTACCCACACTCAATCTCTACAGTTAATGTCTTTATCATCTTATTTTGTATTACATGCACATAAATAGCAGGGAGATAATTCCAACATGAATAAATATATTTTTGAGACTACCAGGCTTAGTTTAAATGATCGATGCAAACATTGTGATCTAATAAGAATGAAAAGAAGAATAATAACAAACAATTTTTCATTGAATTGTAACCATTGTGATCTCTTTTATGTCCTGGAAAGAAACCTTCCTAAGTAGTTTTGGAAACAAGAAAACCAGGAAAATATTAAACATCATTCAGCAAATAGCTAAATACTTCTACAATGACAATGGAGATAATCTAAAAAATTGAAAGGTGAAACTGTGAATGAACACGCATACTGGTTGATCTCTGACTGGCATGGTAGGTCATCGATCTGTCGTCTCATTGCCAGAATATCCCTCAGCTTAGCAGCAAGTTGCTAACAGAAAGGAACACGGAATTTATGTTAATTGGAAGAGGGGCACAAGCAAGGATGTCACAAAACCAAGAATCAAAACAGATCAGGAAGCAGGTCCACTTGCAAAAAGTAGTTTACCTTTTTCTCCAAATGAACTTTTTCATGTAATTCACTTATAGAATGATGTAGCCCATCCGAGAGGCTCTTGCTATCACAATCATTTGCTATTTTTGCCTCTAATTCATTGATCTCAGCTAGAAGTTCTGAATGTTCAGAATCACAATTAGACTGAAAGTGGTCTTCCTGCCTTTCAAGATCCTGCAAAAGAGGGAATAACATAAGCAACACAAAAATCATGAATGAGTTGAATTATACTGCTGTTTGAAAATTCAAATGTTAAATTAAATTGATCGAGAGAATCACCTTCAAAGACGTCATTAAGGATATGAGCTTCTGTACCACAGAATCAGCACCCTCCTTGTTGATTCGGTTTCGTATATGATCTAACTGTTCCAAAACATTTGTCTTCCTGTGTTTCTGCAGTACAATATAAGAAGCAAAATAATAGCAAAGATGAATAAACACATGCAGAACATAGATGTCTATATTTAACACAGAATATAGGGGAAAAAATGGAAGTGGATTATTGATCATCAATTTCTATAAACCTTAACCAGTGTAGAAAACTAACAATCAAGTAAGATTACAGAAAAGCGGTGGGGGCACTCATAGAGGAACCCAGTTCACGTTTAAAATCACAGCCATCTCACCAACCAGTTCATCCAAGTTTTCAGTCAATGTCTTTATGGAAATTTCTGCTTTCTCTAACTCCTTGTCGAGCCCCCACAGTGACTGTTCATCCCCTTGAACAACATGTTCAGAGTGAACCTAGGGTTCCATAGAATACCAAAAGTAAGCACCATGTTAAAACATATGATAGCACAAGATAAATGCAAAGCAATATAGCAAGTCATACTAAAAACTCAGAATAACTGAAATAGCATGCTGAGCCGCTAGCTTACATCTCGTTTTAATTTTTAAAAATAAAAAATAAAAAAGGTAGACCCTTTCATCAACCAGTGTTATCAGGGTGAGTTATTGACATTTGATTTGACCTATTATGTTTTTCAAGATCACATTCACATCATAAATCCAAAATACTAAAAGAGCGTTAATATTAGGATGCGTTATTTGCTAATTGTCTATTATGATAGTTGTTATACTGGTCACAACACATGGTTAATTGATTTTCTTGTATCAGTTTGCTGGTTAGCTATTCCAAACCAAACACACTCTGTATGTTCTTCTTTACCTTCAAATCAATTCATGTTTCTCTGTTTCTTTTCTAATCACAAAATTAAGTCAATACTCGATATATGTCCAAGTTCCAACAACCTCATCTTTAAGCCTTTCACCACCTTATGAGATACACGAAAGGCAATAGTCATAGTTTATTTTTCTCAGCCGAATCATGACTGTCCCCAAAGGCTTTTTCTGATGCAGATTGTGCAATTGCATGGGTACTAGGAGATCTATGACTAGCTAAGCAACCATCTCTTCCTTGTCCCCCTGTTGAAGCTGAATATTGGGCTTTGGCAACTATGGTGAATGAAGTTTCTTGGCCGGTAAATTTGCGGAAGAATCATGATGTTGATGTTGGTTTAACTTATGGTCTTTTGTGATAACCAGACAGCCACTCACCTCTCAACCAACTTTACATTTCATGAATGCTCCAAGCATGTGGAGATTGATAACCATTCCATCCAAAATGGTTGCTTATATGTTGCACAAAGCTAGTTCAAGTCAAGTGTCATTATCAACAGGCAAATTCACTCACTACACCAGTGACAGATGCACAGTTCCATGGTCTCATTCTTCAGTTGGGTGCTCTCAATATCTGTGATCCAACTTGAGAAGTATTAGGATAAGTTATTGTCATATTCTGTCATGGTAATCAATAGCTGTTAAGTCAGTTACACCAGATGGTTAGTTAGCTTCCATCAGTTTGGTTATCGGCTTTTCCTGCGAATACACTATATATTATTCGTTTATATCAAATGGGTAAAATATACATTTTGTCCCTGAAGTTTGCCAACAGTTTCAAAAAGATCCCTAAATTTTATTTTGTTCCAATTTTGTCCCAAAAGTTTTTTTGTATCAAATATACCATTGGCAGGTAATTTTTCAAGAAACTTAGGACCAATTCAGCAATAACTTCACAAGTCCACACAACTTCAGATTAGCATATTAGAACAGAAATGTTTCTTAAAACTAAAAAGCCTGTTTATTTTATCACTTTTAATTTCAAACAACAAAAAATTAATTTCTATGCACTTAAACCCAATTAAATTGTATAAAAGTTTCAAATCAACATAGAAAACTACATACTACAGTAACAATCTATCATAATTTCTGACTCGTAGTTTTTTTCTGGTTGAGAGTGTACAACCTTTTTATACTATAAGTGCATAGTAACTAATCTCTTAAACAAATACATACAAAAAATTTAAATACTTCATTAATTTAAATAACTGAAGGAAGAAACTTTTTTTTTTAAAAGTCCAATAATAACAAAGAGTGGAATCCGAAGTCCAAACATGCTATAAATAGTAAAAATCTTATAACCATACCTCACCAGGTTCTTGTGTTGATCGAACACGTAGCGTAAGCCATTGCACTACAGGGAGAATAGCTTCAGTATCAAGATCTCGAACATGAGAGGATCGAAGATAGTGCGGGCATCCTACTGATCTCAGAGCTTCCTCAATGAACTCTGCATTGTCACCACCTCTGGAATACGAGACAATCAATAATCACTGTTACTAGGAACAATTCACAAAATTGAAATGTAAGAGCGCACGAATCAAAAGAAAAATGAAATAAATAAATAAAGAGGGAGTTAGTGAGATTGAATTTGAACGCCAAAAGATGAAACCCTAAGCAGTTGCAAGGTTTGATAGAGATACTCGCGTTATGGTGGAATAGGAGGCGTCCAGGGAGGCGAAGCACCAGGAAAGGCCGTGGGCGATTTTGTGAGACGGCGGCGCGTCGGAGTTTACGGCTTCAACGTAACCGGCGGAGAAAAAGAGATCTAGAATCTGGTGAAGAGTGGAGGAGTCTTCGTTGTCTTCCATGCTGCTTCGTTCGACTCTCGCCGGAGCCGCTAATGAATGACGGGATGGACTGTTCTTGTCTTGAAGTAGTAAGTAGCAACAACTAGTAAATGANNNNTATTCTTTATTAAATACAAAAATGATATTTCGAATTAAAATTGCATTTTTTACAAAAATAGTTAAAAAGAGCTTATTGAAAGTTTTTATATAATATAAGACTTAATTATCAATTTTAAAATAAAAATTTAATTAAAATTTTGATAAAACTATAAGAACAACAAAACAATTAACCTATATTATTGTATAGTCATAGTCACTGTTCATACCCTGTCCCAATAATAAAGGTCCAGGATCCAAGCAAAGAGGCCCAACCCAAAGGGTTGGCCTTCATCCAGTACCAGCCTTCATCCCAAGAAGTCGGTACTAAACACGACCTGCTCCAAAGAAGTCGGACACGAGGGTTAGCTGGCAGATAACACTCATTCGAATGAGTAACTGCCCCTAGAAATTCTCTAACCACTTCATAGAGCCATATCTTAACCTCCCTAAGATATGGGAACGGTTATCCACCTAAAAAGGTGGCACTATTTCAGCGGTGGTTATTGGTTCACCACTATAAATACACTGACACCATTCAGGTATCTCGAGTCCCAATACTATCTAACCTGCTCACACCCTTGCTAACTTAGGCATCGGAGTGTCTTTGCAGGTACCACCCCCCATTCTTTCACACGTACAAGTCGGACGGAGGAACGCTGAATAACAGATCCACTCGAAAGCCACCTCCTTCATACGTTTGGGCCAACCAACGCCATCCAGCCCATCAATCTCCGGTTACCCACCGTAACATTGGCGCCGTTGCCGGGGACCGAGAGATCAACCAGTGATGACGGATAGATCCCCTGAAGAGGGTCATGTGGAGACAGATTCTGAACAAGAGAATCTGAACACTGGAAACAATGAGGCAGACCAGACCCTTCACCAGGAAGCCAATGATCAACACAGGGAAGGCACCTCTGGAATCAAAAACCCGAAGGTAAATTCCTCTGAGGGGCGCGAATCAGAAAAAGAAGGACCATCCCACGCAATTGAGCTCATGGGATTAGTCCACAGTCGCCTTGAGCAGCTAGAACAAGAACGGGAACGACAAAAGGAAACCGAAAAGAACCTAAAAGAGGAGATGGAGCGACGAAAAGAGTTAGAAAGAAAACTCTTAAAGTTAGAATCCTCCCTCAAAGGTCAGAACTCCCACGACGGTAGAGAAGATTCGCCCTTAGGGGAGAAAGATCCTTTTAGCGAGGACATAATGAGGGCAAAAGTTCCGAGAAACTTTAGAAGCCCCGATATGGACCTCTACGACGGAACCACGGATCCAAAGCATCATCTGAGCAACTTTAAAAGTCGGATGTATCTGGCTGACGCTTCTGACGCTACGCGATGCAAAGCTTTTCCGACAACCTTGTCAAAAGCAGCGATGAAGTGGTTCGACAGCCTCCCTCCGAGGTCGATTACCAGTTTTGAAGACCTCTCAAGAAAGTTCTTGATGAGGTTCTCCATCCAGAAAGACAAAGTAAAACATGCACCAAGTCTCTTGGGAATAAAACAGGAGGTCGGGGAGTCCTTACGGACCTATATGGAAAGGTTCAATAAAGCATGTTTGGAGATTCAAGATCTGCCTACCGAGACAGTCATCATGGGGCTAGTTAATGGTCTTAGAGAAGGTCCCTTCTCACAGTCCATATCAAAAAGACACCCCGCCTCTTTAAGTGATGTACAGGAAAGAGCTGAAAAGTACATCAATATGGAAGAAAATGCTAGGCTAAGAGACCCGAGTTGGCGACCTGGTCACCCTCTCTCAACGAAAGAGAGGGAGAGGGAAGCTAAGAAGAAGGAAGAACTCGGCCTCGATAGGCCAAGAAAATATCACTCTTATACTCCACTGAAAGTTCCTGTAGTGGATGTATACAGAGAAATTTGCAATACCGAAAGGCTGCCTCCTCCCAGGCCCATTAAAAATAAAAGAGGGGGGAGCCGCGGTGATTACTGTGAGTACCATAAGATATATGGACACCCCACAAACGACTGTTACGACCTTAAAAATGTGATAGAAAAGTTGGCCAGAGAAGGTCGGCTTGACAGATATCTCATAGAAAGGTCGGACAGTCATGGAAAAAGAAAGCGAGATGATGTGGAGAGAAGAGATCCACCACCACAAACTCCGGAGAGACATATCCATATGATCTCAGGAGGGTTTGCGGGAGGGGGACTCACAAAATCTTCTCGCAAAAGACATCTCAAGAGAGTTTACCAAGTCGGAGAGGGGTCATCCGACCTTCCAACCATTTCATTCACAAAGGAAGATGGGCGAGGAATAATCCTTGGGCACGACGACCCAGTGGTAATTACCATGATCCTGGCAAATGCCCATCTCCACAGAACACTAGTAGACCAAGGAAGCTCAGCGGACATCCTCTTTAAGCCCGCTTTCGACAAACTAGGGTTAGATGAGAAAGAGTTAAGAGCCTACCCCGACACCCTGTACGGATTAGGCGACACGCCAATAAAGCCACTAGGATTTTTGCCCCTCCACACCACCTTTGGAAAGGGGGAAAAATCAAAGACTCTGAGTATAGACTTCATAGTCATCGACGTGGGGTCGGCTTATAATGCTTTAATCGGCAGAGCTACCCTTAATCGACTCAGAGCGGTGGTATCGACACCCCACCTCTGCATGAAATTCCCGACCTCAGCGGGGATAGCAACGGTGAGGGGAGATCAGAAGTTGGCAAGGAAATGCTACAATGAAAGCCTAAATCTGAGAGGAAAAGGCAAAGAAGTTCACACAATAGAGCTCGGTGGAGCAAGGATTAAAGAAGAACTGCAACCACGACCCAGAGGAAAAACCGAGGAGATTCAGGAAGGAGAAGAGGAAGGAAAAAACACTCACATAGGAACCAACCTGGGGGAAACCCTAAGACAAGAGTTGACTAAGCTCCTAAGATGTTGCAGAAAGAATGGTTCAATGGGTAATAGAGCTCTCCGAGTTCGACTTGAAGTACGAAACTCGGACGGCAATTAAAGCCCAGTGCCTCACCGACTTCATTGCAGAATATGCAGGAGATCAAGGAGATAAACCAACTACATGGGAACTCTATGTAGATGGATCCTCCAACAAAACAGGAAGCGGTGCAGGCATAATATTGGTAGTTGAAAGGGGAACCCAGATAGAGGTTTCCCTCAAGTTTGAATTCCCAGCTTCAAATAATCAGGCAGAGTATGAAGCCTTGATCGCAGGATTGAAGCTGGCAGAAGAAGTCGGTGCTACGAAGGTGATGATATACAGCGACTCCCAAGTGGTGACCTCCCAAATAAGTGGAGAATATCAGGCAAAGGACCCAAACATGAAGAGGTACTTGGAAAAAACTTTGGAGCACCTGGGGCACTTTGCAGAAACCGAGGTGAAACACATAACTCGGGATCTAAACAGCAGAGCAGACGCCCTATCCAAGTTAGCAAGTACCAAGCCAGGAGG
>NC_029792.2:123279822-123284108 GCF_000816755.2 Arachis ipaensis
ATAATATTGGTAGATGAAAGGGGAACCCAGATAGAGGTTTCCCTCAAGTTTGAATTCCCAGCTTCAAATAATCAGGCAGAATATGAAGCCTTGATTGCAGGATTGAAGCTGGCAGAAGAAGTCGGTGCTACGAAGGTGATGATATACAGTGACTCTCAAGTGGTGACCTCCCAAATAAGTGGAGAATATCAGGCAAAGGACCCAAACATGAAGAGGTACTTGGAAAAAACTTTGGAGCACCTGGGGCGCTTTGCAGAAACCGAGGTGAAACACATAACTCGGGATCTAAACAGCAGAGCAGACGCCCTATCCAAGTTAGCAAGTACCAAGCCAGGAGGAAATAACAGAAGCCTGATTCAAGAGACTCTCCAGGAACCTTCAGTGGTAAAAATGGAAGACAAACAAGAAGTCTTTGAAGTGGTCGGATTAAACCTCGGATGGATGAACCCCTTGGTCGAATACCTGAAATTCGACATCCTCCCCAAGGAGGAAAAGGAGGCCAAGAAGATCCGAAGGGAAGCACAACACTATACCTTGGTGAAAAATGTTCTCTATAGAAGGGGGATATCAACACCATTGTTAAAGTGTGTACCGACCTCAAGAGCCACCGAGGTATTAGAGGAGGTACATAGTGGAATCTGCGGGAACCATCTCGAAGCAAGATCATTAGCCAGAAAGGTGATCCGAGATGGATTCTACTGGCCAACCTTGCAGAAAGATGCCACAGACTTTGTGAAAAAGTGACAACCGTGTCAAATGCATGCAAATTTCCACGTGGCCCCCCCAGAGGAGCTCATTAGTATCACCTCCCCATGGCCCTTTGCAAAATGGGGAATGGATTTGTTAGGTCCTTTTCCCCAGGCGCCAGGACAAGTCAAATACCTAATAGTGGGAATAGATTATTTCACAAAGTGGATAGAAGCAGAACCACTGGCCACCATCACTGCACAAAGAAGTCGGAGGTTCCTCTACAAAAATATAATCACAAGGTATGGGATACCTTATTCCATTACCACAGATAACGGAACCCAGTTCACCGACTCCACTTTTAGAAGCCTAGTAGCTAGTATGAACATCAAACACCAGTTCACCTCAGTGGAACACCCACAAGCCAATGGGCAAGCCGAAGCAGCCAACAAAGTCATACTGGCAGGGCTGAAGAAAAGATTACAAGATACGAAAGGAGCTTGGGCAGAAGAGCTCCCACAAGTACTATGGGCTTACAGAACAACCCCCCAATCCGCCACTGGAGAAACACCCTTCCGACTAGTTTATGGCGTAGAAGCCATGATCCCAATAGAGGTCAACGAGCAAAGCCCAAGAGTGATTTTCCACGACGAGATCAGGAATATACAAGGGCACAAAGAGGAGCTCGACTTGCTCCCCGAAATCCGAGAAGAAGCCCAGATAAGAGAAACAGCGTTGAAGCAAAGGATGACCGCGAGATACAACAAAAAAGTCATTCGAAGGAGTTTCACCCCAGACGACTTGGTCTTAATCAGAAACGACATTGGAGTCAACAAATCTGGGGAAGGAAAGCTCGCTGCAAATTGGAAAGGACCATACAAGATCAACGAGGTCTTAGGAAAAGGCTATTACAGGGTAACCGACTTTGACGGCAACGAGTTACCAAGATCATGGCATGCTTGTAATATGAAAAGGTACTACAGCTAAAAAGCGAACCCTACTCTCTGATGTACTCTTTTCCCAACTTCATGATTTTTTCCCAAAATTAAAGGGTTTTTTCTGGAGAAGGGTTTTTAACGAGGCATCATAGTAGGGGCTAAGGGAAAATAAATTATCAAAAGCCCTTAGTAGCAAGAAGGTACCTCCTCAACTAATAAAGATCTCTTTCATTTTAAATATCTCTTTTAAATTCCCTTTTTATTCTCTTTCTACGAAACGCGCCAATTTAAGCTCGACAAAACGTGAAAATCCCATGAACCGACCTAGATGGTCGTCAGGATAAAACGACGAGGTACAAGTCGGCGTAAAGAGGCTATAGAAGTCGATCATGATAAACTCGGGAGCAGTCCAACTCATAAGTCGAAAAGCGAAGCCGAGTAAAATTAAAATGAATCGCAAAAGTAGCCTAAGTCACGAAAAACTCAATGAAACAAAATTGAGTACTAGGAATAACAAAAAGAGATAGGAAAAACTAAGAAAAAGTTATAAGGCTGCCTTGAAGATCAAAAAAGATTCAGAAAAGCAGGCAAGCCCCAAAGAAAAGGTTTTTCCAGAAAAGATCAAAAAGTCAAAAGAACCACGAATAGGAAAGCATGCGCGCATAAGGTAACTCAAAACCCTTATCCAAAAAAGGGCATTTATTTAAACGCTAAATTAAACCCTTGTTAAAAAGGGTATCAAAAATTTGTTTTGTTTACGGCCCTAAAAGGCCAAAAAATTGTTGCAAACATCAACAAATAAATATAAAAGAGTTTAAAAAGAGGGGCCCACAGGCCGGGCCCCAATAGCCAAAATCACTTCTTAGTAAGAGGAGTAGAAGGAGCACCACCAGCAGAGTCGGAAGGAACGCCAGGAGCAAGGGCTGGAGAGGAAGTCGGAGGAGCAGTAGAAGAACCCGGAGACACCTAAAAAGGTGGCACTACTTCAGCGGTGGTTATTGGTTCACCACTATAAATACACTGACACCATTCAGGTATCTCGAGTCCCAATACTATCTAACCTGCTCACACCCTTGCTAACTTAGGCATCAGAGTGTCTTTGCAGGTACCACCCCCCATTCTTTCACACGTACAAGTCGGACGGAGGAACGCCGAATAACATATCCACTCGAAAGCCACCTCCTTCATACGTTTGGGCCAACCAACGCCATCCAGCCCATCAATCTCCGGTTACCCACCGTAACAGTCACAAAAAAAAAATATTATTGTATAGTCATTAGAAAAATCATAATGTCACTCCTATTTTTTATAATAGAGAAAAATATTGTTTTTGTCTTTTAACGTTTGAGATAAGTTTTAAATTGTCCTAACATTTAAATCGTCATATTTAAATCCCTAACATTTTAAAATGGTCTCAGTGTTGTCCTGTGGTTAGTGATGTGTTAATAGAATTGAGGGGGAGACAAAAACAAAATTGAAAAAATTTTAAAACTTTAAAAACTTAAATAGGACGAAAACGACCGGTACAAAAACAATATATTACTCTTAAAAGAATTATCCAATCAAGTAAAACTAGATTTAGATCCGCGCATTACGCAAAAATAAAAATGGATATGTACTATATAAAATATATAAATTAATTTAAAACTTAATATTATATAATTAAAAATAAACTTTTTGACATCGTCTTTACCTAGTTTAAGATGTCACAAAAACTTATTTAAATAATTATTCCGTACAGAGTTTCATAAGATAAAGGAGAATTAGAAAAAAATAAAAAAATAAAAAATTATAAAGGTCTAGTGTTTTAGGAATTTATTACCTAATACATATGTTTAGCAAACTAAACAAAAGAGTTGTGGTAATCCATCGAATTCTTCAAATATTTGCGCAAAATATTAGTAAGAATGAAGGAAAAAGAATAAGGGCCCGTTTGGAAAGCTTTAAAAGTAACTTTTTTGAGTTTTGACTTATGAAAAGTAGTAATATTAATGTTTGGTGCAATTTTTAAAATCGAATTACAGCTTTCTAAGAAGCTATTTAGAAGCTTATAAAAAAGTTAAAAAAAATGACTTCTCTCATAATACTACTACGTTTTATCACATTTCTATAAAATAAACACTTTTAGAGTTAAAAACTCAAACACAAAATAACTTATTTATAAGTTACTTTTAATATAGTTATTTATTGTTGAAGCTATTTTATCAAAAGGAATTTAATTAAGCTGTTTATCCAAACTAGGCCTAAGTGGCATGATATTATTTGAAAAGAGAAGATAAAGAAGAGGTGTAAAGTGAATGTTGATTTATATAGAAAATATAAAAAGGAGTAAGTATAAAAGAAGATGCTGAATTTTGTTTTATTACTCAATTTATACCTATTAAAGAAAAATAACATTACCATTAAAACTCTATAGTATCTTATATAAAAGTAAAGAATAAGAGAATATAAAAAGTATCGAATAACCTAAAAAAATAAATGATATAAGATTGAGAAGAAAAAATGAAGAAGAATCCTAAGTTGTAAATTTGTAATGCTATATAATACTTATAAAAAAGAGTGAGTATAATAAAAGAGGATAAATTATATTTATACCTAATTAAGAGAAATTATATTAACATTGAAGGTATATACTATCTTATATAAAAGTAAAGAGTAAGA
>NC_029792.2:123284571-123291542 GCF_000816755.2 Arachis ipaensis
AAAAAAAAAAAAAAAGAGTAAGAGAATTTGAAATTCAATAAAGCTCCATATTAAAGTGATTTAACCAACAAAGTCCAACCAAATCTTTTAGATTCACGCGCTTCTTTTTCATGCTTTATTCTTCTTCTTTTTCTTGTTTCAAATTCACGCACGCACATTCTTATTCACTCCTGATACTACGTCTTCTTCTTTTCGTCCTTCCTTTTCATCCTTCTCCATCATCATCATCATCATCATCATCATCATCATCATCATCATCATCATTGTCGTCTTCTTCTAATATGTATCGTTGTTATCATTATCATCGTTATTGTTACCGTTATTATCGAATTTTTGCCATATTAATGACATTGTATGATCCAAAATGATTTGGATGTGTTTTTGTGCAAAACTGACTTAGTCTGTGTTTGTTTTGAAATGAGTTTGTTTGTGTATCGTCATCATTAAGTAATTTCGACTTAGTCATTCGGAATTTAATTTTAGGTTCATTTTGGATATAATTTTCATTCATTTCTGAGTAAATTTCTGATCATTCAATTTGTTTGTATGCTTGTTTTCGAACGCAATCATTAAATACTTTCAGTTCATTCTGGATTTAAATAAGGTGCACTTGGTATGTGCTTGTTTTGAAACGAGTTTGTTTGTATATCATCATCATTAAGTAATTTCGGTTCATTTGGAATTTAATTTTCGGCTCATTCTCAAGGTAATTTCGGTTCATTGTTGAGTGAATTAAGGTACATTTAGCCTCGTTCTGCACAATTTAAAACTCTTCCTCCTCATATCCTCTCTTGAGAGGAATAAAATCAAGAAAAAGAGAAGAAAAGTCAAACAAAAAAAGAAGAAACAAGAATAAAAAACTCATCAAAAGTTTTCATCATGTTCTTCTTTTTCTTGTCTTGTTCATCTTCTCCTTCTTGTTTTTTCTTCTCATAATTCTTCTTGTTTTACCCTCTAAACAATAATAAAAACATGAAAAAAACAAACAAAGAAGAAAAAACACATAATACTGCAAAATCACTTGATGGATTCAGATGTGTATTTATTCATGATTCAATTTTGTTTGTGTTTATTTTTGAATGCAATCATTAAATAATTTCGGTTCATTTTGAATTTAAATAAGGTGCATTGGGTCTGTGCTTGTTTTGAAATGAGTTCGTTTGTGTATCATCATTATTAAATAATTTTGGTTTATTCAGAATTTAATTTACAGTTCATTCTAAATGTAATTTCGGTTTATTTTTTAGTGAATTTTTTATCATTCAATTTTGTTTGTGTGCTTGTTTTCGAACACAATCATTAAGTAATTTTGGTTCATTCTGGTTTTAAGAGCCCGTTTGGGAAGTGACAAAAGCTATTTTTTTTTTACTTTTGAATTATGAAAAGTTACAATAAGCGTGTTTGGCACCATTTTAAAGAAAAGCTTTTAACTTTCCGAAAAGTTAATTTACAACTTTTGAAAGAAGTAGAAATAGATGACTTATCTCCTTTTCGATAAGTCATTTTATCACTTCCATGAAAAAAATTGATTTCAGAACAAGAAAATCTACTTTCGTTCTTGATTCTGTGAAAAAAATGTTTTCTGTTTCTTTTGGAAATACTGGCCTTCCACCACCATTTTCACGCAAGGTTCCATCTTCTAGAAGCACTGGCCTTCCACTATCATCTTCACACAATGTTCCATCTACTGAAAGTGTTGGCCCTCCACCACCATTTTCATGTAATGATTCATCTGCTGGAAGTATTGACCCTTCACCACCATCTTCTGTTCCATCTGAACCAGCATATATTCCTTCCAGGTATTTTTTTTATCATTTTATCATTCTATTTTTATTATTAAATTTGTATTGAACATTGTGTATGCTATGAGATCTCAGTTTTAATTTTATTTTTTTATATGTGATTTTAATTTTATTTTTTTATATGTGATTTTATTTTTATACAACTTGCTATTATTTTTATAATTAGTTTTATAAATTTTTTTTTATGTTCTTCCCCAACAAATTCATGAAAGTGGCAAGTTTGGAAGAAAATTTAAAGCTGATTGAAATGAACGAAATACTGTTATATTCATGAAAATATGTAAAGAAGAGATGGTGGCTGGAAATAGACTTAGAACACATTTTAACAAAGTTGGTTGAGCAAATTTAAAAACAAAATTCTTGAAAGAGACTGGTTTAAATTATGAGTCTAAACAATTTAAAAATAAGTGGGAGGCTATGAAAAGAGAATGGGGACTATGGGCTAAACTAAAAGGAAAAGAGACCGGTCTTGATTGGGATCCTATTAAGAAGACCATATAAGCAAGTGATGATTGGTGGGATGCTAAGATTCAGGTATGTTGCATTTTTTAAAACTATTTCAGAAATATCAATTTTATCGAGAGATTTTTAATTGTCATTTTATCGTCTCATAGGAAAATCCTGATGTGACAAAATTTAGAGAGGAAGGTCCAAAACATCTTGATGAAATGGAGTTTCTTTTTGAAGATGTTGTAGCTACTGGTGTAGGTGCATGGGCACCTTCTGAAGATATAAATGATAGTTATAACGATAGATATAATGACGAAGATAATGATAATGAGGAAGAAGGTTTAGAAGATGAGTTAAATGATGAATCAACGCCTCCTAATGCAATGAGACAAAAGAGAAGAAAGGTTGAAAAATGGTCTGGAGCCTCTCAACTTTCAACTCAACTAGAACGTATAATTAATGTGTTTGAAGAAGAAAAGGCCAACGAAATAGCTCATAGAAATAACGTACCAAGTATATCTACTTGTTTAGCTGTTCTCAAACAATTATCTGTGCTAGAAGTGAGGAGTGATATATTCTTTATAGCTACAAGACTAATGGCAAAAAGGTCGAATAGAGAGATTTTTATGGGGCTAGAAGATTCTGCCTTACAACTTGGTTGGTTGAAGATTCATAGTTTAGCAGATGTGTCTGGTTCTTAAAGTTTTTTTTTTTTGTTAAAATAACTCTTTTTAATATATTTATGTGTTGTTCAAAAAATATTTTCTATGATTATATTTTTTTATTATTTTCTATTGTTGTTTGCTATTTTATATTTAATATGTGAACTAGTGTTTATTTGATATTAGTTTAAAATATTTGTATAACAGGATATCTAACAGCTCAACTGAAAGTTTGATGTCAAATACAAATGTGTCAGACAAAGAATTTGAAAACAAACAAAAGGTCGCAGCCAAACGTAAGAAGAAGACAATGACTTTAATAACAATCGCAACTTGTGTTGATTATTTTCTAAAGTACGTTGTGAAAAATCCACGAAGAACTTCAAGATTGACAGGAAGTAGTTGGGTAAATAAACTTTTAAATGGACATCCTATTCGTTGCTACCAGTAATTTAGGATGAAAAAGCTTGTGTTCCTTCATCTCTGTGATGTTTTACAAAGTACTTACAATCGGAAGACAACAAAAGGGATTGAAATTCATGAACAAGTAGGTATATTTTTATATATCATTGGACAATCAGGTTCAATACGTAATGCAGAAGAGAGATTCCAACATTCAGGGGAAACTATTTCTAGACAATTTCATTGTGTATTGGATGCTGTTTGCAAGCTTGCTCAACATATTATTCAACCAACTGATCCACAATTCACAGATACTCCAATGGAAATTAAAAATGATGAAAGATATTATCTATATTTTAAAAATTGCATTGGTGCAATAGATGGAACTCATATACCTGTTGTTGTTCCTGCCGATAAGAAAATTCACATTGGTAGAAAGGGGATTACAACTACAAATGTGATGGCAGTATGTGATTTTAACATGTGTTTCACATTTGTATGGGCAGGTTGGGAGGGATCTGCACACGATATTAAAATTTTCAATCAAGCTGTGCGTAGACAAAGTCTTCATTTCCCTCTTCCTCCTAAAGGTTAGCATATGAGACTGATATTATTTATATTAGATTAAACTCTTTATTTTTATTAACTAATTTTGTGGTGCACTAAATTTTTGCTAGATAAGTACTACTTGGTAAAGGTCATAGATACCATCTTTCACATTTTAGATTAGGTCCCAGAGCAAGAGGAAGAAATGAAGTATTCAACTATTATCATTCTAGCCTTAGATGTACAATTGAACGCTCATTTGGATGTTGTAAGGTAAGATGAAAAATCTTAGGTGCCATGCCATCGTTTTTCTTAGACACACAAGTTAGAATTATTGGTGCTTGTATGGCTTTACACAATTTTATTCGACGGAATGACACAAGCGATGAACAATTTGAAGAATTCTTTGAAAATTTTAATCTTATGGGTGAAGGTGAAGGTGAAGTAGAAGAACCAGTTTCTAATGATATTACGTGGGAAGAACCGAATGCTGAAAGTGCTAGAAAAATGGAACTAATTAGAGAACAAATAAAGAATTAATTGCCTGATCGATTGTAATCTTAGTGATTTGGTTATGTAAAATCAACATTCAATAATGGAAAGTATTTGTTATCATCGTTATTTTAATATCCATTCTCTTATGTTAAAAAAATTGTATTTTTTGAGTTATTTATCCAAACGCTACAACTTTAAAATAAGCACTTCTATAGTTAAAAATTCAAATACAAAATAACTTATTTATAAGCTACTATTAATAAAAGTTCTTATACTTTAAGATCTTTTTCCAAAAGAACTTATTTAAGTTATTTACCCAAATTGGGCCTAAATAAGGTGCAGTTGATCCGTGCTTGTTTTGAAACGAGTTTGTTTGTATATCGTCGTCATTAAGTAATTTTGGTTCATTCGAAATTTAATTTTTGGTTCATTTATGAGTGAATTAAGGTGCATTTGGTCTCGTTGTTCTGCATAATTCAAAACACATAATGTTGCAAAATCACCAAGGAGAGGAGGAGGAAAAGAAAAAAAAATAGCAACAATAGCAGCAACAAAAGAATGACGATGAGAAGAAAATACGCGAAGAAGAAGGAACGCGAGGAGGAGGAGGAACGCAAAAAAGAAGAAGACGACGACGACGATAACGTAAAGCTCCGCGCATATAATCACACTCTTTTAATGAGAGTGGTTTTTATTGGTGTTGAGTCTACTTGATTGAACTTGGATGGCAATAATGCTCGGATGTATAGTAGATTTGGATCAAATTGTGTCAAAACCTACTTATGCTGACATGGCATAATATCAGAAAGAATAATACTACACATCCAAATTTTTTTGTTAATTAAGTCCAAGTAAGTTGGTCTAACATAACAAAAATTAATTATAGCTAACATTATTTCAAGTCTTATTATTTAACTTAGTTCATAAAAAGATTTAAATATGTAGCATTACTCTATTAGAAAGTTTGAAGATTAATAATGCATTAGAACACTACCTTCAACTTTGTTTTAATATATCATAAATAGATGATAGTGAATTTTAACGGAATGAATTACATTACGAATCCAAGATTTTTATTCATCATATAACACTTGTAGAATGATTAAGAGCAAAATTAAAAAATAAATTAAATAATTATATGTCATTGAAAAATTAAAATTTATTTAAAAGTTAAAAATAAAGTTTAATTAATTAAATGTAAAAAAATGCAATATATTAGACACAAATGAATAATTTATACCTTATTATATATGTATCATACTATTTTTTTTCTTTTTTAAAAATTTATATACTAACCATTCTATAAGTATGAATAAAAATTTTAAATTCGTAATACAATTCATTCAGTAAAAATTTACTATCATATTATTTAATTTAGAAGTTTTTCTAAAAGTAATGTATCATTTTTATCCTCAATATTTTTATCCTATTTAAATCACTAATGTTTTAAAATCATCTTAATTTTGTCTCACCGTCAATTCTATTAATAAATCATTAACAACAGAACAACGTTGAAACGATTTAAATGGTAGAAACAACTTTGAAACTTACCCCAAATATTTTGAAACAAAAACAATACTTTACTCTTTATATACTAAAATAAAACATTTAAAAACTTCTACTAATAATTTTAATATGTGCTTTTAAAATATATGTTAATTAAATTCTACTGATATTTAGATTAAATCCTAATTTAAAACATCCTATTTTTATCTCATGCATTTTATTTCGTTCTATTTTAAATTAATTTTTTTTCCCTTCCAAAACTTCCATTAGGAAAATAAAAAATTGATAGTTTTATGCCCCAAGGACATGAATTGTATGAGGCTTCAACAAAATTTTCTTAATTTCCTAGCTGCATTGACACTATAACACTAACATTAGGAAAATAAAAAGAAGCCAAAAAGGTACAGAAGACGATAACTAGTCCATGTTACAATAGTACAAGTCTCCAAAGGAAAATACCTAATAACGAAACAGATACAACAGGGAAGACAAACAATATTACAAAGGTTAGTTTTGCTAAAAAGTACAAAGAGAAATAAACTAAAACGTGTAAACCTACTGTGTTACAGGTCACTTCCAGAGCTTGATGAACTTGTCATGACTCGCCGAAGCAACCAAACCATTTACAGTCGAACCGGCGAGGGAGGCGATGAGACCTTCGTGAGCTGTCAGAGTCATCGTCTTGTTCTCCGTCATGTTCCACAGCTCCAATGACTGCAGTCAAAGTTCATAAAGGGTAAAGAACTCGAAACTACATCGGTTGTTTGCTTTTGCATTTTCAGTATTTTCTATTTTCAGAATTTTGATTAAAGAAAAAAGAAGAAATAGTAAAAAACGATAAAATTCTGTTGTCTGTTTTCTCTTTTTCATTCACAAAATTGTGGAAATAAAAATTACTGAAAATAAAAATTACTGAAAATGAAAACACAAAACCAAACACAACCTAAATTTTTAAGTAGAGTTTGCTCCAAAAGAAAAGGCCTAATGCTAACTTTTTTCCCCAAAATTACCCTTCTATTAAAGGGTAATTATGTCAATAAAATACATCACGAGAGGATAGTTTTGGAAGAAAAGTTAGAAGGCAGCTTTATTTTTGTTTTTGGCACCA
>NC_029792.2:123292915-123298147 GCF_000816755.2 Arachis ipaensis
TTTGAAAGCATCTATGATCAATGATTTAGATTTTTCAATCATCATTTTTGGGGTAAGAAGGGCAATGGTTCAGTGCAACCCTTTCTTACCAAGCATGATTCTCGAACAAACCTCGGCTTTTGTTAATTGTGTATGGAAAGATCACCACAGCTAAATTCACCACTATCAAAGGGAAAGAAATTGGACAAGGAAACATATAAGGAAAGTAGACTTGCCTGGTAACAGCCAATGACGAGCAACGACGGATAAGACGGGTGAAAGACACATGATTGAAACTTACTGCCATTACTGCTAAGATCATGAACACATTCCCCTTCACTCCCGGTTCCTAGAGTCCAAACCCGGACCGAGTCCTCACTCACGGATGCCAGCAACTCCCCGGAAGGGTCCCAACACACGGAATGTATCGGCTTCGTGTGGCCCTACAATCACAGCACAACATGCCAACAAAGGAACGTTAGTCCCAATATTTGTTTCCCAACTAGAAACAACTATAGACTTCAAAAAATTCTTCTGCTATTTCCAAGGCTTGAACCCAAAACTTGTTAGTTAAGTTAGAAACAACAACTAATTCTATTATTATTACTTTTACACAAATTTAATAAATAAAACAGTAAATAAATAGGCACATACACTAGTAATACTAATTATAATAAACATGAAATCGAACCTTTAATGAATTTCGGCATCCTTGTGTCTCCACATCAAGTATAGAAACAACATTCTCTGCAGCTGCAGCCAGGTACCTCCCTAGACGTGGTTGAAATCTCATCTGGGCGGTGCCACCCTGATCAATCGATGAGAGAATTGCCAATTAACACATTAAAGTGAATACATCATCACTTTAATAAATGACAAAACTAAACAGTGATTAAAAAGAAAAGTAAATAAAGGTAGCCTACTGCTATATGCTTCATAGAAAAAAAAAAAAAAGGATAACTGAGGACTAGGATTCTACCTTGAAGACTCTTGCACAACTTCCATTATTTATGCTCCAATATCGTATCTCGCCGTCACCATCACAAGAGCAGATAAGATCCTCTTTATTTGGATGGAAATCTAGGGACATTACAGATGCTGAATGTCCTGTAAAGGTGCGAAGCGAATAACCAGGCTGCATGGTAATTTTATTTATACATTCAGTTAAAACAGAATACCAACTAGGTAAAAACACAATGAGTCGAATCCAGAAAAAAACAAAGAAACAGACAATCTACACAGAATGACTGGATCATATTTTTCCAAACCATATATAAATAAAAACCTTAGATAATGTCCAGCAGATAGAAAATTATCCATATAATATCATTGACCTCTAATTAATTAAAATTCAAGGTAGAATGCAAGCTCCATGTATATATATAGTAAAGCATATCTAGGAACTCCTATATCAAGAAACAAAGCTGGAAAACATAACCGTATCTTGAAGCATAATATATTTAAAATGTAAAGCTCCAAAAGCTAAGAGTTGTTTCAAATTTATTCTCCTCGTTTATAATTTATACTTGCAAACAAAAGAAACATAATGATAAGTTTTATCATCTCAGTTTGTCAGTACTTAGCAATTTATCTTTGTGATAAAAAAAACTCCAAACCCTTTTTAATCTTCAGAAACAACTTTCGACAACATTTTGGTGTGCAACATTTTTCAGCACAGAAAATAATTAAACCCTTCAGAATCCATAGAAACAATTTCGCACAAAATGGCATATATTAGAGTCAAGAGAGAGAATCAACTAACATTATCAATGTCCCAAACCCTGACAGTTTTGTCAAATGAAGATGTTGCTAAACGAGGCATGCTTGGACTAAAACGAACATCGGTGATCATAGACGAATGCTCTTCAAGAACAGCCTTCTGCTTCAAGGTATCCGTGTGCCATAAAACAGCCTGCACAGAAAAATAATTGGGAGGAAAGTGTTAAATTTTTCCATATCTAAACAGTGTAAACTAAACATAGTTCATGATTTTGTTTTCCAACTTCCTTTTTAGCAGAAAAAATTAACAAGCTGGCAACTAATCTAAGATGTTAGTTAACAGAGAGAATAATGATTTACAACTAACCTTCTTGTCGTGCCCACCGCTTGCAAGTAATTTCCCATCAGATGAAAAATGACAACATACAACTTTGCTTGTGCTAGCACGTACAGAATTTACATCAGAAAATGTGAAGCCTGAAAATTAAATGAATTTCATGAACTTAGCTTCTAAAATTTGAGTCAGAACCTCTTAAGAAGTCAAGGAATTGAAGAGCAATATTGCAGATCTACATATAAGATAAGGTGCACAGGTTATTAAGTTATCCTTAATTGATGTGTCAGATTGGTAATCTTGTACATCATAATTTATTATTAACTTAATGAATTATTTATTAAAATAAAAGAATGGAAACTTTTGCAACAGTGTAATAGAAAATTAGACTTTAGACTTTCACTGACACGTGATAAATTCTCTTGAAAGGATGATATTCTCCTATAAACAATTAAAACTGGTGTTTACTGCACCTTTGCTTACATCCATACAACGACCGACCGTATCTCTAGGATCCGTATCATCATGAGATAAAAAAGACTCAACATTTTCATCAAGAGATCCGTCCTCCACAAAGCGATCCACATCAGCCTACAATTCAAGATTGTTATCATCGTGCGGGCAAAATGGAAAGCTAATGAGTCATAATGCAAGGAACTTTTCATTCCTTCCATCAGTTACATTGCAAAGAAGAGCCACTCACCAATTGGTTTGAAGGTGATGTAAGAGTCCCGGTGCCGTCAGTGCTGAACATCATTAATGGCTTTGAAGAAGTAGTACCAGTCATAGACGGCATATCTACGGGTGTATGAGTCGAGGGAGTCGAGGGTGCCGAACTTGGTGATGGACCTGTTGTATTAGCAGTTCCTGTACTATTGGCAGGACCTGAAGAAGATACAGGCTGCTTTCTCTTTCTCCCAATCTGGTTTTTCGAGGCCTTAGAGGCATTCACAAAATCATGTTAGGAACCGATTTCATTCATAATAAAACAAAGAGTCTGCCAACTTCATGGACAATTTAAAAGCATGTAACTAACAACAGTTTTAGGCAACAATCAAGCATTGCTTGGATACGCATGCATATTGGCAACTATAAAAGGACTGACCTGATCATTGCCTCTAAATGAGTTCGACATGCTACCGTCCGCAGTAACACTGCCACCACCTCCCCCTACTTTATCTTGCTGATGCATGTTATGGCTTGAAGTCTGAGATTGCTGATTTGAGAGAGCATGCTGTTGAAGTTGCTGCAGCTGTGGATTGCTGTTTGGCTGTTGCTGATGTTGCTGCTGCATTTGAGCCAATTTCAACTGTGCACAGAAAAACTCAGAATACTCGAGTCACACAGCTTAAGGTAAATCTAAGAAATGATAAACTTAACAGTTTAACAAATTAGGTAAGAACTGCATTAAAGGTGGAAAGATAGTTTAGAGAACTAGAACCTTCATTAGCATATCTGTATCTCCACGAGGAAAAGGAGGGCCACCACCTTGAAGTGGAGATCCAACATTTGGCACTACATCAACAGGATTTGAAAGACCATCCTTGTTTAGGCTCATACTCCTATTGTTCAACAGCATTCTGAGTCTTCTATTGTCATCACTGGCAGATGGAGATGCCAAGCCTTGCTGCGCAAGCATTATCTGTTGCTGATGCTGTGGTGTCAACATTTGAAGTTGATGAAACGGCTGAGGAGCCTGCATGAAAGGCTTTTGTTGCTGGAGTAGACCAGAGCGGAGTTGCTCCAAACCCTTATTAAGGAAATGATTGGAAAACTTTACAAATTAGTTACTCAACAATTAATGGTTGCAAGAGAATTCATAGAAGTGGCCACCATTTTATGCAGATGATAGAGTTTAGCTGTGAATGGTTAATAGACACAAAAAGAAGAGGGCAACTTTAATAATGATGGTATAAGGTTAGGGTAGTAACCATAGATTTATACCCTATAAGTGTTGATATAAGGTTAGGTGGGTACATTATCTCATGTTTGGCAAATAATACTACAGCACACCACAATTCTGAAGGTTGCATGATATGATATCATGTTAAAGGAAGAAAAACAATATCCACAAGAAGAAGTAACATTCAGCAAAACAATAATAACAATAAACTAAATACAAAAAGATTACTCACTGTGAGTGGCCATCCCTTCAAAGTCAAATTGTTACTACCTTGATTTGGTCCTGAGAGAAGAAAATAATTCTTTTACATCATTTTCTTTATGCAAGGATAGTGAAAAAGACTGATGCATGATTGGATGGACTAGATGGAAATCACATCAACTAGAGAATGGAAGAATACCAGGAATTCCCATCAATGATCCTTCAGCACCCGCAGCTCTAGGGTTCAGTACAGGATTAATCTCACTCTTTATATCCTGATTTCAAGTAGTTAGTCAGGGAAAAACAGATAAGGAAAAAGTAGTAATAATAACAACAAGTAATGAGATCACTCAATGAACAAGGACATACTGGAGTAGACCCTGCTAATTGCTGACTACGAGCTTGAACTTGTGGAGGCATGCCAGCCGCAGTAGCACCATGCAAAACTTGCCTGCAATCGAGCAATTTGGCGCCAACAAAGTCAACACTTGTAGCTATACAAAATGCCAGATACCAAGAGACTTAAACACCAAATAACTCTCCCTTCATAATGAGCACAGGACTGACTTTAAATAAGCAATAAAATCACAGTTTATAAACAAAAATAATAACATTAATAATCACCCTGAAGGCTGGCCAGTAGCAGCAGCTGACTTCAAAATTGAGGCATGATTAGGATCCAAAATTTGACCCATGTTCTCACCACCGAATCTTTGCTGTACAAAATACCAAAAGAAAGAAATGAATATATGGCTCATAAGTTTATAGAACAGCAGATGCATCATCCTATAGTCAGATGTTGAGAACATCAACTACCTTCATTGCTGCTTCATCCAAAGAATCTCTCTTTAGCCTCTCCTCATACATCTTTGTTGCTAGTGCATTGGCAGTTCCCTGGTTCCCAACTAACCCATTCGTATTGCCGTTTATGAGATTAGCCCTGTCCCTACCTTGCTGTTGTTGTGGCGGTGGTTGCTGCTGCTGCTGCGGTTGTGGCTGAGGTGGCTGCTGTTGTTGTGGTTGCTGCGGCTGCTGCTGCTGTTGTTGTTGTTGCTGCTGCTGCTGCTGCTGTTGCTGCTGCTGCTGCTGCTGCTGG
>NC_029792.2:123298267-123300532 GCF_000816755.2 Arachis ipaensis
ATGTGTTGCTGTTGCTGCTGCTGTTGTTGATGCTGCGACTGCTGCGGTTGCGGCTGCTGTGGTTGCTGCTGCTGTTGCTCCCTGGCCTTCATTAGTTGTGTCTGAAAATGGAGTTCCATAAAGTGTAACTTCAACTGATCCCTCAAATTTATCATTTAAACTAGTTATAGATACCTAAACTAGTTTCCCAAAGTGAAGTTTCGCTTAGGTTCTTATTACTTGAATAAAAACAATATAGCCTATAGTGTTTATAGTTTAATAAAGCAGTCTTATGTTTGCTCTTCTACCTGTTTAGCAGCAACTAAGTAACTACCACTCACAAACTTGAGACCCGAAAATTGACCGTGCAACATTGGAAAAAGATGTGTAGATAAAGGAAATGTAAGTACTCATCACATGGAGAAATAACCTTAAGCAAGCCAAGCAAGTGAATTTATAAGAGGTTAACCCACCTCATAGCTCAAAAGGAGCATGAGTACCCTATGAATCAACTTCTAAAATTTTTTTGGCTCACAAGGTTTGTTCTAAATCAGCATTCAAGGTTGCATTCTCACCAAGTCTACATCCCAGAATACTGTTTTCTTACGAAGTTTGATGGCAACAAAAACCACTCATAATTGCATTACGCATAAAGTACAATGAAACTCACAGGCTCAAACAAGACCTTATAAATATTGAATCATACTGCTGGTCACAACAACCTAAAAGTAAAGATTAAACATTCTTAAGAATATTATTTAGCAGGAGTTTATTCTAAAGAAATATCCTAATTATAAGGCTATAAGCTAAAGAGAAAACAAAAAGCATGGAACAGCTAACCAAATCAACTAGTTAAGAGACGAAAATGGGTTAGCTAGAGAGAATAAAAAGTTATACTAAATGGCATATATAAAATTCATGAAAAATCGAAGGAAATAAACTCTTCAACTGTCAAACACACTCAGTCCAAAATGTGAATGACCAACATTAATGCTTATTTGATGGTGAATTTCAACCCTCTCTCTCTCTTATCCCACTCATACTTAGCTAGAGTATTGATAATAAGATCCAAAAACGTCTCCCTAAACATGCTCCCAACTACTACAATGAAGTAAACTAATTCTGATGTCTTGAAATCTTTTTAAAGTTCAATCCTGATGAATCATTTCTCCATTGCATGACATGAAAATAGGCCAAATTTTTCAAAAACCAACCTCAATATAAGAGGCTGCAACCTCCGAGTGCTTCTCATTAGTCCTCGCAATAAAAATGTCCCAGAAAACCGACCACCACTCGAACAGAAAACCTCCCGGGGCATCAATAGCTGCAGTCCCATATTGCCATCCAAGAACAGAAAAAATAAAAAATAAATAAAAAAATCAATGAAATGGACAAAAATAAAACACTAGAAAAAAAAATGCCAAAGTAAAATCCAGCTTCTTCTGAAAGTTTCGAAATTTTTTAAGGTAACTCACCAACAGGGTCAGAGGAAACTTTCCCCTCAGCTTGAAAAGCCTGAGCAGAAGCCTTCAAATCCCTCTTTACCAGGTAATCATGGATATATACATCTAACCTGAAAATCTCACAGTGCAATAACATGGTTTCTTGCATCACCCTCCAAGTGAAATATGAGAAATAAAGTTTGCAACTTTATATTGACCAAAATCACATAACAATAACAGATACCAGAACCTACTAATGAACAAATACACCATAATCAAAGTTAAGCACCCTCCTAAAAAGTTCACAAATTTTCCATGCAAACCCCTCAAACTTGCATAGAACTACAAGATATAAGATACCCAAATGAAAATTTCCTTTACTTTGTGACAAACAAAGTACTAAACAAGTACTACAAAATAAAACCACAAATCAAAGTACCAAGAAGCTAAATTAACAAAGAATTAAGCTTGGAAAAAGACCTATGGTGCAAAAGATTATGAAAGATAATAATATTGGAACTTACATCTTATCAGCTTCCCAGTTAGTTTGAGACATGATGGTAGTTGCTGAACCCAAAAGGTTACTACCCAATGGATATGAAGGGTACCAAAAGGAATGAACTTTTTGTGTGTGTTTGATTTCAAAGATGTTAAAGCTTTGAATTTTGTAGCTGAAGCTGCCAAAGAAGCATTGAAGAAGAGAATGGAAGAAATAGAAGTGGAAATGGGTAGAGAAGTGAATGAAGCAAAAGAGAAGAGTAGAAGGAGGAGAACGAAAACAAGAAAGAAAGAAAGAAAGAAGGGGGAAGAAGAAGATCCAACGGATGAACAGAAGCAACGCCTC
>NC_029792.2:123300615-123316881 GCF_000816755.2 Arachis ipaensis
TTCCAAAAAGACTCATAAGTTTAATTTTGTTTTGATTTTATTTTAACAAAATTTTATTTGTATCAAATATATTCTTAATAGCTAAATTTTCAAAACATTTAAAATTAATCTAACAATAATGCATGACGACTATCTTTAATTTGCTTGTGTTGATAGTTGTTATTATAAAATTATTATTGAACTTATCCTAAATTTTTTGAAAAATTAGCCGTAAAAAATATATATGATACAAATCGAAAGTTTTAAGGACAAAATTAAATAATCAATCGTCAAAATAATTAAACATATCATAATAAAAATCAAATTCTATTTATAATATTTTAAGATTTTTTATAAAATCTAAATATATAATTTTATACACAATGACAAATTAATAATTAATTTTTTATTGTATACACGTAATATCAAAAATCAACTTCTTATTGAATTGGTTAAACTCTTATAATGTTTTTTTAGTATTTACGATGTAAAATCTATGTACAATCTAAAATGTTGTTTCTTTGTTTTGTGGAAATAATAATAAATAAATATCTCTTTGATATTCATGATTTCTACTCACATAATAACGATCTTAAGAGAAAATTTGAGTTTATGTATTCAAAAAGCTATAGAACTATAGACTTATCTGAAACTTTAGGCCAATTTAATCGACCTAATTCATTCGTAAAGATTTAGAATAGTGTAGCATTGGTTTTCAAAAACCTTGCACATTACTTAATTCTTTTATTCAACCGAAAAATAAAATTAGTATATGCATGAGAGCTTTTGTTATTATTATTTTATTGCAATTTGCAAATTGAGCTTGTCTCTGACGGGATGCAGATTTCATCATAGCGTTTCTTACTCAAATTACTGATTCATCCCTTTTGTCCTTTCAAATTTTCAATCAACTTCTTAACAAAATGACTACAATACCCAGAAGTTGGTTTTAGCTTTTAACAATAGCAAGTATAGTACACCCATTCTTTTGAGAGTATGCTGTAGGATTTATTTTATTTTAATAAAATAAATATATAAATTATGGAAATACAATTTACGAAGAATTCACAAAAATGCGTACGTGTATACATCTCATATGACAAGGAGTGTAGTTAAAATTGAGCATATCTCAGCGTCTGAACTGTTCATGACAAGGAGTGTAGTTAAAATTGAGCATATCTCAGCGTCTGAACTGTGACTGAACGACGTCAAGACACATCCTGGGTGCACCCAGAATATGTTGTTGGGTTTTTCTCTCTTTTGTGAGGTCCAAGTCTAATATTTTGAGAGTGTTTCTTTGCACCCATTATGCCACAACCCTAATAAGATTTTTGAGGTTTATTTAACTATTTAAGAGAAGGAGAGTAGCCACCAAAAGAGAGAGAAGAAGGAAAAACAGAATTCTCATTTTTTTTGTCAAGTAGCAAATTTCAAATGACAGTTTCTCATTCGTTCACCGTTGGATCGTCTTGAAATTTTATCTGCATGTTTTTCTCATCTTGTTCTTCATTCTGGTCGGTGGAGATGTTGATTTAAGGTTTGCAGTCATGAGAGAAATTAGGTTTCCCATTTTTACACAGAGCAGCAATTTTTGAACGGCGGTTTCTCATTCTTTCACTGTTGGATCGACGTGAAATTTGAACTGTAGATTCTTCACATCTTGTTCTTCATTCAGGACGGTGGAGATTTTAATTAGAGGTCTGCAGAAGGAGAAATTGGCTTCAACAGCAGCTCTATTTTTTTGGATATATTTCATCTTCTTGCTTCTCATTTGTAAGCTTTGGTGATTTGATGTTTTGGCTGGTTATATGCACATTTTTGTGCTTTGTTTGAGACTCTCTTGTACCTCATTTGATTATAGTGGAGCTATTTCATTGGTTTAGACGACCCGTGGTTTTTACCTCTCACATTAAGGGGGTTTTTCACGTTAAAATCTCGATGTGTTCTTGTTATTGCTTTACTTGTTATATTTGCTTGTTATAGTTGCTGCTATATTATGTTGTGAGTGCTTCCATATTGCTCTTGTGTTGGATATTTGTGTTGTTTCCGCTGCTAGGCTCTTTCATACTGGCATCAGAGCTTGTTGGTATTTTTCTGGGCTTGTGATTCTGGGAACAATGGAAGCTAATACTAATACTAATAGGATGATCATTCTTAATGGTCCTAATTATGATTTGTAGAAGTCAAAGATAGAAGATTTGCTTTATGTCAAGAATTTTCATCAACTAGTTTTTGGTACAGAGAAGCCTAATGATAAATCTGATGATGATTGGACTTTGTTGCATAGACAAGTCTGTGGATATATTAGGCAGTTGATTGACGATAATGTGTTGAACCATATTATTGGAGAGACACATGCTCGGACCCTTTGGATTAAGCTTGAACAGTTGTATGCTTGGAAAACTGGGAATAACAAGATGTTTTTGATCAAGCAGTTGTTGGCTTTGAAATATACAGATGGGACATCAATGACAGATCACTTGAATAACTTCCAAAGAATTATGAATCAGTTATCTTCCATAGGTATCAAGTTTGATGAAGAGGTTCAAGGATTGTTACTTCTTGACTCCTTACCAGACTCGTGGGAAATTCTCATAATGTCATTGTCCAATTCTGCTCTTGATGGTGTAATCTCTATGGATCTTGCCAAGAGCAGTGTTTTGAATGAAGAGATGAGAAGAAAGTCACAAGGTACATCGACTACACATTTAGATGTTCTTGTTTCTGAGTCTAGGGGGAGAAACAAAAGTCGAGGTCCTAAAGGTAGAGATCAAAGCAGAAGCAAGTCTCGAGAAAAGTATAAGAATATTGAGTGTTATCATTGTGGTCAAAAGGGACATGTGAAGAAATTTTATTGGCAGCTAAAGAAGGAGAAAGCCAAGGCAAGTAAATGCAAGAGCACAAATAAAGATGATGGTAGCAATGAAGACAAGGTTAATGTAACTCATGATGATTTTCTTCTTGTTGAGGAGTTTGAATCTGTTAACCTTGTTGATAATAGCACTAGTTGGGGGATTGATAGTGGTGCTTCTATTCATGTTACATCTAGGAGGGATTTGTTTACATCTTATACTCCTGGTGATTTTGGTGATGTGAAAATGGCTCATCAAAGTGTTACAAAATGTGCCGGTGTTGGACAAGTTTGCTTAGAAACCTCCAACGGTACCAAGTTGACTTTGAAGCGTGTGAAGGATGTTCCAGATATTCGGTTGAACTTACTTTCTGTTGGTAAGTTGTGTGATGAAGACTTGGATAGCTCATTTTCTTGTGATAGCTGGAAGCTCACCAAGGGTTCCATGGTTGTTGCTATAGGTACTCGACATTATACTCTTTATTTAACTCAAGCAAAGATTGTGAAAGATGTTGTTAATGCTGTTGAGTTTGTTGATGAAACTGAGTTATGGCATAAGAGATTATGTCATATGAGTGAGAAAGGCATGAATATATTATCCAAGAGGAATATTTTATCTGGTTGCAAGGTTGCTTTGCTGGGAAACAAAACAGGGTTTCTTTCAAGATTCATCCACCTTCAAGGAAGTCGGAGATACTTGACTTGGTGCATTATGATGTATGTGGGCCGATGAAGACAAGAACACTTGGAGGGTCTATCTATTTTGTAACCTTTATTGATGACCATTCTAGGAAATATTGGGTTTACACTTTGAAGACCAAAGATCAAGTTTTAAATGTGTTCAAGCAATTTCAAGCTTCTGTTGAAAGAGAAACTGGAAAGAAGTTAAAATGCATTCGTACTGACAATGGTGGTGAGTATTCAGGTCCATTTGATGCTTATTGTAAAGAGCATGGTATAAGACATCAAAAGACTCCTCTGAAGACTCCTCAGTTGAATGGCTTGGCTGAAAGGATGAACAGAACATTGGTTGAAAGAGTTAAGTGCTTATTGTCACAATCTGGATTGGCAAAATCCTTTTGGGGTGAAGCTTTGAGCACTATTGTTCATGTCTTGAACCGGACACCATGTGTTCCCTTGCAATTTGAAGTGCCAGAGAAGGTATGGTCAGGTAAAGATGTTTCTTATGATCATTTAAGAGTCTTTGGATGTAAAGATTTTGTTCATATTCCTAAAGATGAGAGATCTAAACTTGATGTAAAGACTAGGCAGTGTATTTTTATTGGCTATGGCATGGATGAGTTTGGTTACAGGTTTTATGATCCTGATAGCAAGAAGGTGATTCGAAGTAGAGATGTTGTCTTTGTTGAAGACCAAACACTGAAGGATGTTGATAATGCGGAAAAGCCAATGGTTCAGCCTAGTAATAATTTTTCTGACTTGGATATTACTCCCTCTACGTCTATGGTAGAGGATGGTAGAGTTGAAGCTCAAAATAATGAGCATGATACAAGTGCAGGTGAAGATGGAACAATTGATCCAATGCTTGATAAAGTTGGTGATGATGATCAAGATGAACAACCAACTTTGGAAATTCCTACAAATGCACTCAGAAGGTCTACAAGAGAGAGGAAGCATTCGTCAAGGTATTCTCCACATGAGTTTATTTTGTTGACTGATGGGGGAGAACCTGAATGCTTTGGAGAGGCTGTTGAAGATGAAAGAAAAGCCCAATGGCTTGAAGCTATGCAAGAAGAAATGAAGTCCTTGCTTGAGAATGATACATATGAGTTGGTGAAGCTATCGAAGTGTATGCGAGTTTTGAAGAACAAATGGGTATTCAGAATCAAGAATGAAGAACACAATTCTAAGCCTCGGTATAAGGCTAGATTGGTTGTTAGAGGTTTTACTCAGAGAAAAGGTGTTGATTATGCGGAGATCTTTTCTCCTGTTGTGAGGATGTCATCCATTCGTGCTGTGCTTGGATTAGCAGCGTCTGTACTGACAATGGTGGTGAGTACTCAGGTCCATTTTATGCTTATTGTAAAGAGCATGGTATAAGACATCAGAAGACTCCTCCGAAGACTCCTCAGTTGAATGGCTTGGCTGAAAGGATGAACAGAACATTGGTTGAAAGAGTTAGGTACTTATTGTCACAGTTTGGATTGGAAAAATCTTTTTGGGGTGAAGCTTTGAGCACTGTTGTTCATATCTTGAACTGGACACCATGTGTTCCTTTGCAATTTGAAGTGCCAGAGAAGGTATGGTCAGGTAAAGATGTTTTTTATGATCATTTAAGAGTCTTTGGATGTAAAGCTTTTGTTCATATTCCTAAAGATGAGAGATCTAAGCTTGATATAAAGACTAGGCAGTGTATTTTTATTGGCTATGGCATGGATGAGTTTGGTTACAGGTTTTATGATCCTGTTAACAAGAAGGTGATTCGGAGTAGAGATGTTGTCTTTGTTGAAGACCAAACATTGAAGGATGTTGATAATGCGGAAAAGCCAATGGTTCAGCCTAGTGATGATTTTTCTGACTTGGATATTACTCCCTCTATGCCTATGGTAGAAGATGGTAGAGTTGAAGCTCAAAATAATGAGCATGATACAAGTGCAGGTGAAGATGGAATAGTTGATCCAATACTTGATGAAGTTGGTGATGATGATCAAGATGAAGAACCAGCTTTAGAAATTCCTGCAAATGCACTTAGAAGGTCTACAAGAGAGAGAAAGCCTTCGTCAAGGTATTCTCCACATGAGTTTATTTTGTTGACTGATGGGGGAGAACCTGAATGCTTTGGAGAGGCTGTTGAAGATGAAAGCAAAGCTCAATGGCTTGAAGCTATGCAAGAAGAAATGAAGTCCTTGCTTGAGAATGATACCTATGAGTTGGTGAAGCTATCGAAGGGTATGCGAGTTTTGAAGAACAAATGGGTATTCAGAATCAAGAATGAAGAACACAATTCTAAGCCTCGGTATAAGGCTAGATTGGTTGTTAGAGGTTTTACTCAGAGAAAAGGTGTTGATTATGCGGAGATCTTTTCTCCTGTTGTGAGGATGTCATCCATTCGTGCTGTGCTTGGATTAGCAGCGTCTTTTGATTTGGAGATTGAGCGAATGGATGTGAAGATAGCTTTTCTTCATGGTGATTTAGACAAGGAGATCTACATGGAGCAACCGAAGGGCTTTGTTGTTAAAGGAAAGGAAGATTTTGTGTGCAAGCTTAAGAAGAGTCTTTATGGGTTGAAGCAAGCTCCAAGACAGTGGTACAAGAAGTTTGAATCTGTTATGGGGGAGCATAGTTACCGTAAGACAACTTCAGATCATTATGTATTTGTGTAAAATTTTTCTGATGATGATTTTATCATTCTTTTGCTTTATGTGGATGATATTTTGATTGTGGGAAAAAATGCTTTGAGGATTAATGAGTTGAAGAAACAGTTGAGCAAGTTCTTTGCTATGAAGGACTTGGGTCCTGCCAAACAGATTTTGGGCATGACTATTACTCGTTATAGAGATTCCAAGAAGCTTTATATGTCACAGGAGAAGTACATAAAGAAAGTGCTTCAAAGGTTTGGCATGAATGATGCCAAATGTGTTACTAGTTCTTTTGCTCCTCATTTTAAGTTGAGTACTAAGCAGTGTCCAACCACTGATAGGAGAAACAAGCAATGGATGAAATTCCTTAGGTTTCCCATTTTTACACAGAGCAGAAATCTTTGAACGGCAATTTCGCATTCTTTCACCGTTGGATCAACGTGAAATTTGAACGGTAGATTCTTCACATCTTGTTATTCATTCTGGACGGTGGAGATTTTAATTGGAGGTCTGCAGAGGGAAAAATTGGCTTTGACAATAGCTCTATTTTTTGGATATATTTCATCTTCTTGCTTCTCATTTGTAAGCTTTAGTGGTTTGATATTTTGGCTGGTTATATGCATGTTTCTGTACTTTGTTTGAGACTCTCTTGTACCTCATTTGATTATAGTGGAGCTATTTCATTGATCTGGACGACCCGTGTTTTTACCTATCACATTGAGGGGGTTTTCCACGTTAAAATCTCGGTGTGTTCTTGTTATTGCTTTACTTGCTATATTTGCTTGTTATAGTTGCTGCCATATTGTGTTGTGAGTGCTTCCATATTACTCTTGTGTTGGATATTTGTATTGTTTCTGCTGCTAGGCTCTTTCACATGTGTTACGAGAGAGATCAGAGACTGAGCACCAGAGATACGTAAAAACTTAGAAAGGGGTCTTAACACTTGAGATAAACACAATTCCTTAATTCCCGCCTCAGCATCCGAGATATGCTCAGCCACCTATATAAAGTCACAGCAGTCGAGATTGATGTGAATTTGAATAGTTTTTAAGGATTTTATTAGTTTCTAAGAGCTTAAGTTCGAGTTCCTTAAGTAAATATAGACCTTCGAAAATATGTCCGCAATAGAGATATCAACAGACTGAATGCTACTTGGCACGTGGTTGGAGCTTTAGATTTTGAGGTTA
Source organism: Arachis ipaensis (assembly GCF_000816755.2). Classification (NCBI taxonomy): domain Eukaryota; kingdom Viridiplantae; phylum Streptophyta; class Magnoliopsida; order Fabales; family Fabaceae; genus Arachis; species Arachis ipaensis. The sequence continues at coordinate 123,307,953 of NC_029792.2, forward strand.
GTAATTTTTCCTTGTTTTATTTTCAATGAATAATTAGTTTAGATGTTTAGGTTTTAGTGACTTAGTTAATGTGGTAGGACTTAGTGAATAGACAAAGTTAGGTCATTTATATATATTTAGTCAGATATAGTATAGTTTGATATTTTGTATAATTTTTTTTTTTTGGTTTCCCACGGTATCCCCTAACCCGGCAGGCCAAGGACTAATCCGCCACGGTACTGAGCTCCATTTAAGGATTTGCCACTGGCCAATGGGTTGTTGCATGCACAAGGCAGGATTCGAACCCTGATATTTTGTATAATTGATTATAACTAAATGTAACTTAAGTGAGATAAATAAAATAGATAACCAATTGTAACTTAAGCTAAATAAATAAAATAGGTAACGATTAATTAATAATTAATAGGTAATTAATTGAACTCATGCCTAAAGGTGATATTAAGGTTAGAATAGTGCCACATGAATGATTTAGTATGTGTTTAGATTTCCGTTTGTAAACAGAGGTTTGTATGAAATCGATTTTGATTAAAAGTGAGTTGGTAGTAACGTGGTTTATGTTTGGTAATTTCTATTCAAAATGGATTATAGAAAACTAAATATTGTTTGGATTATATTATTTAAAATCACTTTTAGATGAAAAATTACAGAAAATGACATGAATTTAAATTATTATTTTATAATTTTATTTTAGATTTTTAAATAAATTTTAATATTTTTTTAGTATTTTCAATACTCTTTAGTACTCTAATAGGATTAATAGAATCATCATTCAAAGCAAAAAAATATTCCATACAAAAAATAAAAATAATGGTAAAAAAAATTATATAAATAAAAAATAATAAGAGTTTTATAAAAAAAATAAAAATATGCATGAAAGAGTATTAGAAAAATAATATTATAAAAAAAATAACAAAATTCATCATATAAATAACAAAGGACACAATTGGTACTTAGAAATAAATTTCAATCCAACGTGAAAAGTTGAAGGCAAAAGCTAGAAATTGTAGCTTTTGGTAAACGTGGGTTGAAGGGTAGAATCAAGTTTACGTTCAGAGAAAGAAAAAACAGCCAAACAAACAAGTGAAACTTTCAAGAAAACTAAACGAGCTTTTGATACTTCAAACGCTAATCCAAACACACCCTTAATTTTTTACATATTGTGTGATAGTCCCATTTTTAGTAAGTGCTATGAACATTAGAAATACAAATTATATTCGTAGTGTATTTGTTGCATTTATTACCAATGTTTATTCACTTGGTTTAGACAATATTAATATGTGAGAGTAAATGTTTGGGAATTGCGGAGACCACGGTTACTGTTGCCACGCGTGTGACCCTGGATCTTCCCCTGTCGGACATCCTGTTGCCTTATATAAGGGAGGCTAGATTTGGGCATGCAGTAAACTTGAGGAATTTCATATTTGACAATTCCTTTATCTCTGTATTTGTCGAGCGGTGGAGGCTCGAGACACACACATTCCATCTTTCATGGGGTGAGGTCAGCATTACGCTCCAGGATGTTGTCTACACATTGGTCTGCGCACTGATTGAGAGCTGATTGGGGATTGTACCAGAGACTTCCAGCGATGGCATGAACACCCCATGTAGGAGTGGGTTGAGGATTTACTTGGCGCTAGGTCGCCACCACAGCCAGATAGAGGGAAGCAAATTTTCAGAGTGAGGATGACCTGGCTGAGGGAAAGGGTTGCACATATTTTAGCAGGGGGCAGCTCCGGATACATTCCCTTAGTACGCCTGGTGCTACTTGATGATGTTTATTGTGGGATTTCTGTTCACGGACAAGTCTGCTACACTTGTCCCTTTGAGATGACTGCCGCTGCTGGAGCATTTCCATCGTTGTAACTAGTTGTCATGGGGTCTGAACTACTCTATCATACGTACCACTTATTGTGCACAGCAGCAGGGCGTGATGTGACTAACATTGAGGGTTGCATGCCGCTTCTTGTCTTGTGAATCTACCATAGGTTCCCGTGTTTTAGTCCGGCGGGATACGACATCGTCAGGTTTCTACTTGTAGCTAGGTATGTACATATTGTAAATAATTGTTAAGTTACCAAGTAGTAAACATTGAAGACGTGTTAGGGAATGTAATTAATTAAATTCTATTCAACTATTTTCATTATGCGTAGGTTGGCAGGACTTGGGCAACAAAGTAGAGATCGTCATGATAGTAGATCCAGAGTCTACGTCGTCGCATTGTTGGCCTGACATTTGATCAGGTACGATGTTTTTTGGTTTCTATATTATTTCACGCATTGGTATATCGTTTCTAATTACGGTACTTTATCCCAATGTGAACACTTTTGGTGCACACCTTACGAGGATTTCTAGTTACGTCAGATTGCGCCCGACTGGCTTATGAGTGACGCAGAGAATTATACATGAAGGGCTGTTGTCCCTCTCGTTTGTTTTCACTTCATAGATTTTTATCACATTGATAGAGTGACGAGGCAGCTAGGGGGCAGCAGCATTGCCAGCGGATCCAGTGAATACGAACGAGTATCTTTTCAAGACGACGAGAGAAGATGACACATGGTGGCCCGACGTGCACCGTGAGTGGTACGATCTATTCAGGGGCTACTACCAGTTACAGCACTTAGTTACAATCGATGGCCATCCTGACCTTCGTCCGACACAAGAGTACCTCACCGGGTGGCAACAAGCATGTAGAGTCAGATTTCTATCCTGGGAGGAGGTCCTAGCCATTCCCAGAGCAACAACACCACTGGTTGATATCCTCCCTGTGGCTTCGGGTTAAAGAGATGAGTTACAGTTACCATGGGATGCCATAGATTGGAGATGACGGGCAAGGAGGCATGCTCGAGATGATGTCTGGAGACCGGCACGGAGGGTACGTGATCAGCGCGTTAGGCAGGACGGCAAAGATCCCCAGCGTGCTGACGGAGATGAGCCGTTGTTAGACTACGATGCTAAGTATGCATAACAGAAGGATATGCCGAAGGATCACACGGTCGCTGCACATGCAAAGATTCCCTCGGATGCATTATTTTCTGGGCATGAGGCCGACATGGCCAGGACGCTTATCCCGGGCCGCTCCATCCCCAGTCACCACCCGGCTGATGACATCGTTTGGGACCAAACCCATTCAACATTGTCTCCGATGTCGAGATAAACCTCGATGACATGTTCCAGATTGTCAGTACGACTGGGGATGCGATGGATAAGTTGGCAGGTCATTATCGACAGCAGAGAGACCATACCGACGTACCAGGGTCATCGAGCGATGTATCTGTTCAGCATGGATTAGCACCATTATTGTATTACTAGACTCCACCATCAGCCCACCAACAGTATGGATCTGCGCCATAATTGTATTATCAGACTCCACCACCACAGCCACCTTTGTCGGGATCAGTCTGGCTACCACCTCCTCCGCTGCCACCTACATATGGAGCAGCTCACAACAACAAATAAGGGTTTTCGCAACGGTCGAAAACCGTTGTCATAGATCGAAAAACCGTTGTTAAAACTTTAGGCAACGTTTTGGTAACGGTTTTTGACCTGTGGTATATGCGGTCGTTGCCAATGCTCAAAGACAACGATTTTTTACCTAAGGCAACGGCAACCGAAAAAATTGTTGCCATAGTTACTGGCATAGGCAACAGTTTCGACAACAATTTTTAGAGAACGGTTTACAACCGTTACTGGATAGGCAACAATTTAGAACCGTTCTCTTTCATGACATAACGGTTTAAAACCATAACTAGATAGAATGGTTTAGAGAACGGTTTTAAGGTGTTACAAATTTTTGCGTTGCTAAAGCCCATATTTGTGGAGGAGCGCTCCTCTACCACCACTACTATAGTGGACACCTCCCACTACGAGCCACTCAAGTGTTTGTCCTCGGCCAGCCCGTCCTCCGAGGGTGACTCGTCCTCGTGGATGTGGGACTGGACCATTTGGACCCCACAAGTAGATGGTATCAGTATATAGTATGGATAGATGTTCTTATGTTTTATACATTATGACTATATATTATGATAATCAGTTATGGTTTTTAAGTTGATTATTCATGTATGACTCTATATTATGCAGTATCATGATCATCAGTTATGCTTTTTATGTTAATGCTTTAAGTTGACTATTCATGTATGACTATATATTATGTAGTATCATGATCATCAGTTATGCTTTTTAACTTTAATGCTTTAAGTTGATGTGAAAGCAACACGACTAAAGAATAACAGATACACTAAATATAAAAATAGATTGTTTCATTATACATAGAAACAAACATAATAGATAAAACACAGATTGTTTCATTATTTATGAAACTTACAACGTTGCAATCCTCAACCCTAAACTTTAAACCGTCGATCGTCATGGATTCGACTGCGGCGCATTGGTACACCCTCGTCTAGTGTGTCTCTTCCCTCGGCAAAGCACATATCTTCTCTGTATGCTCAACGACATCTATCTCATTCCGTAGCCGAGTAGAGACTGGTCTTCCCGTTCTCTTTCCAGCATCTTCATTACCATCGCGGCCTCCGTTGCGCTCACCATTACATCCTCTATTATGATCTCTGTTCCTCTCTCCTAACCGGTCAATTGCTCGCGTTATAGCAGTTGCCGTTTCATGCATAGCATCAGCTATGGTGTTCGTCGCAGCTATAAAAGCATCCGCACCCCTTGTCGGTTCCTCTACAGGGTTCGCATCACGCCTACCACGTCTTCATCCCCGTGCAGCCATCAAGATCCTGTTCACACCCAACATGCAATATTAAGGTGATCAGTCGTAACATTTCAGGCAAAGTGTGAATATTCTCTAAAATGGATACACAGTGATGATCATGCAATTCATATCACAAGGATATCCTATATGCATGAGACACAACTCAAAGTATGCAATGAAGCATGATTCAGTCCATATTCTCAGGCTTTAATAGGAATAAACTGCTTTGATACCAAATTGTAACGACCCAATTTTCAGTACATCATGATCATACTGGAAACCAAGTGTCACCAACTTGTTCACCTAAAAATTAACTAAATATTTATTAGGGTAAAGTATACTTTTTGTCCCTGAAGTTTGCTAAAATAAAGTTTCAAAAATATCCTTAAGTTTTGATTTGTTTCAATTTTGTCCATTAAGTTTTCGATTTGCATCAATTTTACCCTAATTACTAATTTTTTTATAATTAATATTTTTCTTTCCAAATATAACCCTCTCTTATACCTATGATCATCACAATTCTCTTTCTCTCTTTTCATCCTCACTGTCAACTCCACCACCATCATCATTATTGAGCAACCACCGTCAACCTCCTCCTTCATCGTCACCGGCCAAACCCCTCATTCTCCTTTTTTCTCTTTTCTTCTCCGACTCTCCATCTCCATCACCACCATCTCCGTTGAGCCCCATTCTCAATGACCACCACCCTTTTTCTTCTTTTTCGCGGAAACCAGCACCGTTGAAACCATCACTCTTCCTCCTTCTCTGTTAGCAAACCCAGCTTAGGAAAAAAACCATAGCACAAGATCAAAAAACCACAACCACTAATCATAATGAGAAGAAGTTTGAGTGCCAATACTGTTTGAAGGAATTTACAAATTTACAAGCACTTGGTGAGCACCAAAATGCTCACAAAGAAAAGAGGATGAAGAAGAAAAGGTTATAGCTTCAAGCAAGGAAAGCCACCATAAACTACTATCTTCAACAGCCCAATTTCCCAAACAACAATCATCATGATTTTTCTTACCATAATCATAATCATAATAACAATAACATACCTTGGTTCTATGATCCTTCTTCTTACAACTACTATTCTAACTTCACAGTTTGTGAAAAATCACAAATTAGCTTCAACCCCAATGATCAAGATTCAAACTTTTTGGTCGAGAAAGTATCAAATAGTAATTGGTATTCATCTCTGCCATCATCATATTAAGTTGTTGCTTCTTTACAGCAAGATTCATGCATATTCAATTTCTCTAATACTAGTACAGATAATAATAACAATAATAATAATAGGACTTACAACATCTTCAAGCCTTGCAACTTTCTTGATTCTTTAAATCATCAAATACAAAGCTATAGTAGTAATAACAAAGCTTTGGATCTTCAATTAGGCTTCAATTTGCAGTCAAATACAAGAGGGGCCTAATTTATTAGTATAATTATTGATTAGGGTATACAGGATATATACATGCAATGAAAAGATAGAAAGCTGGGTTTACTAATAGAGAAGGAGAAAGAGCGATGGATTCGACAGTGCTGGATTTTCGCGAAGAAGAAGAAAAATGGTGGTGGTCATCGAGAATGGAGCTCAACAGAGATGGTGGTGATGGAGATGGAGGGTCGGAGAAGAAAGGAGAAAGAAGGAGAATGAGGGGTTTGGCCGGCGACGATGAAGGAGAAGGTTGTCAGTGTTGCTCAATAATGATGATGGTGGTGAAGATGACGGTGAGATGAAAAGAGAGAAAGAAGGAGAGACAGAGGATTGTGATGATGATGATAGTATTAGGAAGGGGGTATATTTGGAAAGAAAAATATTAATTATCAGAAAATTAGTAATTAAGGTAAAATTGATGCAAATCGAAAACTTGATTGACAAAATTGAAACAAATCAAAACTTAGGGATATTTTTGAAACTTTTAGCAAACTTTAGGGACAAAAAGTATACTTTACCCTATTTATTATTAACCCTATAATCGTATTAGCACGCGAATCGCATTTTTGAAAGACTAAAATAATTTAGTAAGTATAATAAAACAACACAAACATCAGAGATAGAGATAATATACGCGCGCGTGCACGCACGCACGCACGCACATATTGTAATACAGGTTTTCACAGGTTTTAAGTTAGCATACAACCCTTCACATCTTGTTACTATATACATTATCAACACTCCGGACCCTGGGCCATATAGGAAGCCCCTAAGCTGGCGTCCGAAAACTAGCTTAGTCAACTATATGCATCATACTCTCTCAGTGAGTCTAACCAAAAGTGAGAGACTAAACACAAAAGCTAGGCTATCACAAAAAAAAAAAAAAAAAAAAAAAACTCCCAAAAAGTCACATACTTAGCTCTCCAGCATCAATTGTCGTCAGAGGAGAAAATCTCGAACACATCTGATGGGGAAGGAAGGAAGGGGTAAGAGTTGGGAAGTTCTTAGTAGGGTTGGGGTAGTTAGTTTAGTTGGGATTATTACAGTTCAACTAATTCACATATATAAGAGTCACAACAATTCAGAATACCATTAAGGAATGCACAAACACAAGAAGACAATCACAAACGATTTCATAGTATCAAGTAAAATGCAAATGCACAACAAAGATGATGCATGTCTAGTCCTATTGCAGGCCATGAACTCATGTGTCGGTTGCCTACCCGCTCCCGATATTACCCGGGTACGAGTCCCAAATATGGCTTTCCAGATGCATACATTGTGCATATAAGTCTTACAGCCGGGCCGCATACAGTGTGACTTTTAAATGTATTGTAATATGCTTACATCTGGAAAACAGTTCTCAGTGCGTGGACGTCCCACTATACATTTGGTACTAAAGCTCAAATGAGGTCACATCTGCTCTCCCGTGGCAGACAATCTTTTAAAACTTTTTCTTTATCTTTGTCCTTTGCTCTCCTATGGCAGAGATCCCTTTAATTATCTTTCTTTCCCTTACTTTTCGTTCTTCTTCTTTTCTTTCGTATCATTCCACAATATAAATTATCTTTGATAAACAATAATTTATTTTAATATAAATGAGTAATTTTGAATAAAAAATTTAAAATAACATTTTCATTCTCCTTTTAAAACTTAGTTTATAAAACCTTATTTTTAAACTTTTATTAATTACTTTCTAAATCACAAACTTTTTAATATTCTATTTCTAATCTCAATATTTTATAAAATTATATTTAAATACTCACTTATTTTTATGTTTATAAAAATAATCTTGATTTTTAATAAAATATATATTTTACCCCTATTCTTTATTTAGTGTCCGAAATATCCGAAAACTTATATAAATATAAATATAAGCTTAGTCTTTTTATAAAAATAAAACTACACCTTTCAAAATAAAATTTTTAAACTAATTTCTTGTCCTCCAAAAAAAACAAAATCCTGCTTCATTTGCTATCAAAATATTAACTTGAAATTTTATTTATTTTCGAGCTTTTTCGATTACCAATTTTATGTAATTTTTAGTATAATCTCCCACCCATTAAATTTCGCCAAAATTATTCAATTATGTACACAATAACAGCCCCAACATTATCATTAAAGACATGGTCTTGGTTGTTTTCAGGTTGACCAAAACACAACCTTATCAAAATATCAATTTATTAATAAAATTTAACATAAAATGCAATCAAATTTCAACAACACTCAATTCAAATATTAGTGTACTTATTAAATATAATTTAATCGGTGAAAATTTACCAAAATTCTACTTTCATACAAAATTAAAATATTCGAAACTCAATTTCTCTTTTCTTCATGCAATATGTTTAACAAATGAAAGATTAAGGAAAGTGTTTTTAGTTTTAGTGGAAAACAAGCTTATGTGTCGAGGCTTTATTACCAAATGGTTAAGTGTTAAAATTTCTCTCTCTTTTCTTTCTCCGAAAGGGATTCGGTCATATTAGATTAAAGGATAAGAATGTTTCATTGCATGACACGTGTTTTAATGAAATTAAATGAGGTGACTTGGGTTTTATTATGCTCCACGGTCCTCTCTTGGCTTTGGCCAAAGATGGATAAAATCAAAGGAATAATAATAAAGTTTAATTATTCTGTTAATTTTTATAATTTTATAAAATTTTTAATTAAATTTTTTTATTTTTTTAATTAAATTTTTATATTAAATTTTTTTTAATTAGATCTTTTTTAATAGTAATTAGTTTAATTATACAATGATTTAATTAAAAAAATTGGTA
>NC_029792.2:123317740-123318247 GCF_000816755.2 Arachis ipaensis
TCAAAAAATATAAAAATTTAACAATAAATTTAATAAAATTATAAGAACTAATAGAATAATTAAATCGAATAATAATTAGTGATGATATTAAGTTTTATGTGATACCATTAGTTAATGTGATTCCACGTTTCAATTCCTTCCTCTTTCCAAGGAGTGGTTCGGCTCTTCAATTTAGTGGAAGGTGATATAGTAAGGGTAAGGGGCATGCAGGTGGCAAGTTCTGGTGTAATTGAACCGGCGGTTCAAGTTATAAATATTTTAAACAAATAATTATAAAAATTGAATATATTATTACACAAATAATAATATGGGTTAAGTATAGTTTTGGTCTCAAAATTTTTTTGCCAGAATTGAAATCGTCCTTCTTATAATTTTCGATTTAAAATCGTCTTTAATGTTGCATTTCATTTTAAAATTGTCCTTTTTAATAAAATTTTTTTCTTATTACAAAAATACCCCTATTCTAATAAATAAAAAATAAGTAAAATAAAAAAAAAAAGAAAAGAA
>NC_029792.2:123318333-123322826 GCF_000816755.2 Arachis ipaensis
GAGGGGGAAGGGGGGAGGGGGACGGCGTCGGCGGCGAAGCTTGAAGCCGCCGTCGCCGTCAGGAAACCCAAAAGAAAGAAAGAAAGAAGAAATGAGAGAGGGGCTGCGACAGAGGGATAAGAGAAGAGGGAAAGGAGATGCCGGCGTTGCTAGGGCTCGCCACCACCGTCGCGTCGTCATCGGGCCTTGGAGGGAGACCACGCCGCTGAGCCGTCACCGCCGATTCGCCCACGAGCTGCCGTCGGGGAAGCAAAACAGCGAAGAGAGGAGATGCGCAAGTGGGTCTGCTTCGACTTCCACATCTGTTCCTCTTCTGCATCTGCTTCTGATTCTGCTTCTGCATCTACATCTGTATTTGCTTCTTCTTCGGCTTCTTCTTCTACTTCGGCTTTTGCATCTGTTTCTGATTTTACTGTTGAATTTTGTCGTTGAATTTGCTGTTTTTGCTGAAAAATTTGCTATTGAATCTGCATCTGTTTTTGCTGTTGCATTTGAATTTTGCTTCTTCTTCTGCATCTGTTGAATTTTGCTATTGAATTTGCTTCTTTTTCTGCATCTGTTACATCTGTTTCTGATTCTTCTATTTTTTATTTTGCTATTGAATTTGATGTTGGTCTGAATTTTCCTAATCTGTTCTTGTTCTTGTTCTGAATTTTCCTAATCTGTTCTTATTTCTTGTTTTTGTTTCTTATTTTGTTCTTGTTTCTTATTTTCCTAATCTGTTCTTGTTTCCTAATCTGTTTCTCATTTTCCTAAATTTATAGATTTTTATTTTTGTAATTGAAGATAAATTTGGGTATTTTTAATTTTTGTAATTGGATTTTGTTAACTGTATGTAAAATTTTGAAATTTTGAGTTTTGTTAATGGAAGAAGAATTTGTTATTCTGAAATTGTTCTGAATCTGGAATTGAAGAATTTGTTAATGGAAGAAGAAGAACAATTCTCCTGGAAGAAGAAGAATGAAATGGTGGGAAAAAAAGGGTGTTTTTGTCATTTAGAAAAAAATTTATTAGAAAGGACGATTTTAAAATGAAATGCAACATTAAGGACAATTTTAAATCGAAAATTACAAGAGGGACGATTTCGATTTTGGCGAAAAATTTTTGGGACTAAAACCATACTTAACTCTAATAATATATATATATATATAGAAAGATAATTATATACGAGTTATTAATATAAATGACATTAGTAATTTAGAAATTAAAAGATATTTGACGAAATATTAGTAATTCTAAACTCATCAATAAATATCAATAATTAATTTTATCGGCAAAAGTCGGACTTGATAATAATATTAATATTATTATCTATGTTCCATTATAATTAGAGCAAGTGAAATAAATAAATAAGATAATAATAAAATTATATTACCATCTATTTTACTTTGAAGTTCGAAATCGACTCGTCATAATAAAATTAATCGCTTCAAAATATTATTTATAAAAAAACTTGCGTTAATGCAAAAATTAGAGTTATAGGAAGTGTCTTTTTTCCCTTTAGAAAAAGAAAATTAAATTCAAATCATGAAAGGATTATAAATTCTTTATCTATGCTGCAGGTTGATGCAATTGTTCAACTCTAGTATCTCTTGTTTTATCTTTTTTTATGTTTTTTAATGGAACTTCAGGTTGTATAATAATTGAGAAATAAATGATGAATTAGTTATTTTTTATGGAACTGTAGATGGTGAAAATATTCAAGTTTTAGGGGGAGATTTTGACAAAATTTTTCTAAAATTTTTGAAGAAAAGTAAATAGAAAAAATTGTAATTGGTGTTATATCTTGTTTCTAATTTTTGTTTTTATTTTTTCTATTTATAGGAGTGCTAAAATAGTGACAATATGCTACCTAAAGGATTCAAGAATATTTTAATTCATAGAGACACTAATCTATGTTAGACTATTAATTTTTGGTTGAACTTGTGAAAGAAATATAACTTGTGAAACTAATTAATGTAGACACTAATGTTATTTTGTTTTAAAACAATTTTAGTTAAATAAAGCATGTTCGAATTATCTATATTATTACATATATTATATAAATATTAGCTTGTTTAGTAAATTAATTAATATATCAGTTAATTAAAAAATATAATTTGGAAAACGGTAACTTAATTTATGTCATAATTTTAGTGAGTAACTTAAAGAGATCTATAATCATAATTATAAAGTGTGACTTAAAAGGTTTATCGTCACAGTTTTAAATCTGTGATTACGATTAAAAGCCATAAACTAAAGTATTACATAGAAAATACTACAATTATGACAAAAAAAAAATGTGACTATGTGACTATAATTAAAAACTTGTGGCTATAGATCTATAATTACGCTTTTCGCTTAGCTTAAAATGTAATCATAGATCAATTTTATTGTAGTGTTGGTTGTATTGGAAGGTTCTTTTGAGTGAATGCGCCAATTCCATAGAGGCATGCTTGGGCGGAATATGTGAGTTTCATGGTTGATTGTAGTGGCGCGTTGGTCTCCAATATCTCCCAAACGAACTAACCCTTGGACGACGTTGATGTTTAGGAGCGAGTGGAAGAGGACCGGGTTTCTCCGCCATCGGCGAGACGGCGAAGAAGGAGGACGGAAAACAGTTATAAGTTGCAACAACGGTGGCTTGCAACAGAAGTAGTGGTAGCGAAAATTGGATAAAGATGAAAAAATGACAATGAAGGTGTGGTGTTGGTGGTATATGTGCTAGAGATAGAGTTAGGCGTTGGAGAAAGAGTGAGAAAATGATGGGATAAAAGGGTTTGTGATTTTTTTTAAAATATTTTTATGAAGGATAATTTAATTTGACTAAAAAATAATTATTTTAAAAATAATTATAATATTAGGAATAATTTAAAAAAAAAAACATTAAGAATAATTTTGATTTTAAGCATAAATCTTGAGAATTAAAAGAGTACTCAACCTTTAAAATTAAAATACTTGTCAAAATTATTTAAGATGAAACTTTTCATATTTTATATGTTTTTATTTAATAAATGTTTTAAAGATTTTACTAACTTATTTATTCTTCCAAGTAACAAAGTAAATATAATATTTAAAGAAAAGTGATAAGTTTTTATAATAAAAAAGACAAAACAAAACACAATAATTGAAAAAATGTTCAAGTTCAATGTCGTAAAAAAGTGATGAAAAATAAAAGGAAACAGGGGAGAAAAAATAATGAACCAGAAATTTAGGTTTATTAATGCGAATTTTTGAAAATTTTAGAAAGAACGCAAAATCTTGTTCGATTTATAATGCTATTCACAAAAACAAATATATTATAATTTTAAATATTTAATTTTATCATATTAATTATAATTATTATTATTATTATGATAGACATTTTCGCAATAATTATATGTAACATGTTATTTCCGTGTTACAGAAATTCTTTACTTTCAACTCTTTTAATTTGGTGGACACATTTTAATTTATGATGAGAATATATTTTTATGTATTAAAACAAATTAATATTGTGTTCTGCATGGAATAATACATAAAATTATATTAAAAAAATTTTATTAAAAAATTAAACAAAAAATATATAGTAATTATTATAAATATTTTATAATTTAAAATATTAAAAATAATTAATATTTGTCTTAATTAATTTAAGTTAGTTGAATAATTATCTCATTTATTTACTTAAACAAATATTTAGAGTTCAAATTTTGCTTTATATGTGTGTAACAATTTATTAGTTAGCGGCAGATCCTTAGTAAATAGAGTATCAATACGTGGTCCTTAACCTACCGAGTTAGAAAATTCATTAAAAGAAAAATTGTATTTGTCTTTAAAATAGAACAATTTCTCATTAATATTCATATTAATTTTTTGTTTAAATTTACGTGGGACAATTTTATTTGTTGGTATTATATTCATTCTTGAAGTCAAAACAATATAATCAACATTGTTACTTGTTAAAACTTCACATTTTAAGACAATTTTTAAATTTTTAAACTTATAAAGTTATGTTATTACAAAGTTATTAAAATGATTAATATTTTTTGGTAACATGGTGTACCGAAATATCATCGTTAAGTATTAGTTAGTGTGAAAAAAACTAATAACAACTTTGTTATTCAATATATAATTTATTCTGCTGAAAAATAAATTAGTATTTCTTGAATTGGTAAATATATATTTTTTTAATTTCTTACACAATTTTATTTGACAATATTTATCATTAAAAAATAACAAATGACCATATTATTCTACAATATAATATACAAAGTAATTTCTTATCTTAAAATTAATTCTGGTTAGTGAGACAAAATTTAAAATATTTTTTATTTGCTTACTCAAATTTAAATTTAAATTTAGAATGGATTAACAACACATCTTTTTTTAATTTCAATAACAAAAACTCATTTTTTTTATTTCAATAACAAAAATAAAATTGATTTGGTATAAATTATTCAGAATTTAATAATATTATATGAGTACGTAAATAATAATATCTAATGTATTAATTATTTATTTTTTGCCAGGAA
>NC_029792.2:123322969-123332408 GCF_000816755.2 Arachis ipaensis
AATTAAATATTATAGTATTTGTTACAATAATGACCCAAAATATTAATCCAAAATATATTTAGGCCTAATAATAAGACCTCACTGCAAACAAGATCAACCTAGGTCCATTATTAGAGTTCTAAATCTGACTTAGACACAACTAGAAAATGGATCAATACAGACAGATTTACAGACAGATTTAGTTTTTATTAGTTATTACAGACGGATTTTTAGTTACTGATGGATTTTGTTCCTCTGTAAAAGCCTCGTTGAAAATTATTTACCGACGGATTTTTTTGTCGAAATTACCGACAAATTTTTACCAGTTACCGATGAATTTTTCCTCGGTAAATTCTCCATCCATTTCCCTGAAACATCGAACTTTTCGACGGATTTTTCGTTGGTAATTACAGACGAATTTTCTGACGGATTTTCTGTCGGTAATTACAGACGGATTTTTCGACGAATTTTCCGTCTGTAATTACAGACAGATTTTTCGACGAATTTTCCGTCTGTAATTACAGACAGATTTTTCGACGGATTTTCCGTCGGTAATTGGCAACAGATTTTTCGACAGATGTTCTGTCTGTAATTTGAACCTTGGAAAATCATCCCACACTCTAAATACAGACAGAAAATCCGTCTGTAAGGTAAAATATAATTTTTTTTAGATTTTTTTATTGCAAAATAAACTTGTTTTCATACAAAATAAATATAAATTTAATACAAATTTTTATCTAATTTGTATTCAAATATTTATAATATTTCAAAAAATAAACAAATTCATCGTATTATCAAACTAAAAGAAAAGTAATATAGACAACCAAATCAATATAATTCAAAACATAAACAAAGTGTATTGATACATCAACTATAATTCAAAACAAATACTACTAAAAAAAAACATGTAAAATCTGTATTGTAACATACACTAAAGGTGTATAAAACAATCTGCTCTTGTAGCTAACCACTATTAGAATTAGCCTAAATATAAATATAAACCTAGTCTAGAATTAAACTAAATATAGAGAGTATAATCCCCAAGCAACATTGGTTTACAAGAAAATACATGATCACAGACTGGATATTAGTTGTTCAATTCTTCTAAGATCCATTCAACTTTTTCTCTTTCTCCTGGCTGCTTGTTCTGCTAGGACCTGCAGAAGGATTAATGCTTAATCAAGTCACAAAATTGTCATGTTGGCAGATCTCATGATTGTACCTATGTTTTAATTTATTGTTCCTTGTTTATCAACATTTAATTCTTCTACATGATGAGTTTTGGCCGTGTGTCATGAACATTAAGTGGGGTGTTTTATAGCATTGTTAATTTGTTATTTTTAAGTTTGGTGAAATTAGTATTCCAATAACTTAATAAAGAAATATTCTATCCACACTCAGCTTGTTTATACATGAACATTAACTCTTTCTCTTTATCCTTCATGATTTAATGAGCGAATATTACACAAAAATTCTTGTTGTTTCATACAAGTCAGTATAGCAGATGAGAAATGAGAGAAATCATAGCTTGCATTAAATTAATGCAGAAGTTGACATGTATAAATGCATTAATAGTGGAAAAGTTGGTTAATGGAAAGTAAGGACTAACTTATCCCGTACTAATTCTGAACTAATCAACTCTAACAATTCTAATAGAATTCTAACTTACTAAATGAGTCATACAAATTAAATGTGTAATAGCCTGAGACTCAAATCGTTAAAACTTTAAAGTTGCAATAAATTGTGACCATTTGCAAAAAAAATGGATTTCCTTTTGAGAGATAGATGACTCATTAATGTTCAATGGCAAATGAAAATGTACCTGCTAGATCCTGAAAATGTTTCCATGCCTTGGATGAAGGTTTGTGCTTACTCATCAATATTGTGCTGATTATTACTCATTAATTTTAAGTGCATTAAATTGAAAAATGAGAGTGCAGTTAGCTAGCATAAAGATATAAGAGGAGTATTAGGGGACAGCAACTTTTGTGATTTGTAGCCATCAAATAGCCATCAATGATGGTTTTAATGGTGTGAGATTGGTATGAGATTTCATCCAATAATTCACTTTTCTTTGCTGATTACATGCTGGCTAAAATTTAACAAAGTTGCTGGCCCTAGACTTTTCCAAGATATAAATGGTTGCTGCAAGAAATATGGTTGGAATTGGAGAATAAAGCCAAAAAGGATACTATTTAATGGAATATTGGGATGGGAATTGAGTTTCTATGGTTTAATGTTGATGGATTGTGACCCATTAAAATTCCCTGCCCTCTTTTTGTTCCTATTCTTCTCCCCTTTTCAAAAAAATAATTAATTAAATGCATTTTTCTTGAATTGGAATATTCTCTCCTTCAAAAAATTTCCTGCTTCCTTTTTTCATGATTTTAATAATTGAACTCTACACAATTGTAACAATGACTTTATAAAGAATCGATTGCCGGCTCCATTATAATTAGCTCATTATTAATATTTTGTACATATCATATCCATTTTGCAACTTGCATCACAAAATGCACAACGAGAACATTGAGAACATGCAATTTATTTGGAAGATATTAAGCAGCAATTTATTTGAAAGATACTGCTTGCAAATTAATTAAAACATTGAGAACATGCAAAAAATTGATCATGATGTAGTGGAAGAAGCGGCAACTCAGAGAATGTAAACACAATGACACCAAAATAGCACACAGGCTGTCGCACTTGGAGTTGGTGGCACAAAACATGACTTATATAAGATTATAAGTCATAAATAACCTCCTGGGAATGGTTTAATAGGCTTATGATTATTTAATTACTACCATATTAATATATTATATAAGTCTGGTTTGTATAATTTAGTTTAATGAGAGGTCAGAAATAGAATTAAGAAGCATAGATGGTGCAAGCTGGCATATATCACATGATAATATGTGCTAATCTTGTTAGCAACCTTTCTTTCTAGTATCTTTTAATATCTAGTATTTCTTCAACTTTGAAATTAAACAAGTTTTTTAGTACATCTTTTTTCTTCCCCGTATCTAAAGATGTATAAATTAAAAGAGTATTTCAAAAATTATATATATTAAACCAAAGTTAAAAAAGAAAAAAATTTGAATATTTCACGTTTCTTATTTTTATTATATCATATAATTAAAAAATCTTGAATTTATTTTATTTTAATCATAATAAAATTAATGTCTTTTAATGAATAATCTCTAAGAGACCTCGTAGAACTATGTTTTGTGGTGGTAAAATAGGAATAGGGAAAAACATTTTCTTATGCACAAAATCCACCTAGAACTTGTACTTTTGAATCATAATTTATATTTTATAAGGAACAAAACAGCAGAAAATTAGAGTGTATATGTCGCTTACACTGGTTTCCTTTTCAGCAAAAATACAATAATTCGGGAATTGGAGACCCTTCTGAACACCTTCACACAGCACAATATCTTCTATCCGTTCATTAACAAGAACAACCAAATATACTACTTCAGTACTATGTTATGACACTGAAATTTTCTATTAGACCTAGAAGATAACTAAACACTGAAGATATTAAATATTTAAATAAAATAAATGCTAGTTACATGTGTAGGAGACACCTATGCTGGCAACTTCAACAGAAATAATACATTGAAAATACAATAGCAATATATTTCCTGTAAAAAGTATGTAGAATAAACTTGGTTTACCACAGTTACTATGTAAAAAGTTGATAAGAACGTAGAGTATGTCAATGTTGAAAAGCTATCATCAATTAAATATTGAAACAAAAAAAAACAGAACAAATAAGAAGAATCCTGTACCTCAATTTGCTTTGGTCAACTAATGCAATAGCAACATATTTTCCTGACAATATGAGAATGGAAATCTCTGTTCCACTAATTGATCTACACTGCAAAACCATAGAAAGGTTTGCTGATTAAATATTATAAATAAATGACAAAGGTGCTAGTGAATCAAATGTATCTAGTTGTTAGTTTCCTCAAGTCCAACAAATCTGGCAGAGCACACAATTTTATTTTTTATTTTTTATTTTTTGTGATTAAAACACCACTTTCATTTTTCTATTCTTATTAAAAATGCAACTAATTTCCCACCATTTAATTATCTTAAAGGTCTAATACAGATGAAGTCCACGTGTCTTTTCTCAAATCGGCTCAAATTGGATATTCGTTATTAGTTAGGTATGGTAACGGGTACTAAAGAGAGCATAGCAGACCTCCTTCTTATCCTTCACTCTCATTTAAAAAAAATGCATTCGTCCCTTTTTCGTCTTTGCAAGTTCCTGTTTAATTATCTCCTTAGGAAACACATATCTCTTCGGATATCTACGAATATTCTTTAAAATGTTTTGAAAAAATTAACACAAAAATGCATAATATAATAATCATATAATAATTAATTTAATATAATTCAACACAATTCAAAACATATACATTATGAAAAATAACATTTCAAAAGAAAAAAAATATATTTCAACATAATAACATAATATAATTTTTTGGGACGATACTGAGCGATGTAGTGACGGACTGAAGAGGTAGAAAAAGTGAGAGAGAGAGAGAGAGAGTCAAGGCCGAGAATGAATATGAAAAAATAAAAAGAAGGATTCAAATTGGAGGCAGAAATTAGGGTTATTAAATTCAAGAAATTGATTTATGTATATATAAATTAGGATAAATTAGTAATTTTATATTCGTGTGGATTTAATGGGTTTTATGGGCAGGTACTTATGTCTGTTTCCCATCCATTTCGCGTGGGTGGGTCGTGGAGATTTTACGAGTTCTCATCTAGCCCCAAAACGTGAGTAATCTCCGTAAATATTCGTTTCGGTTGTTTTTGTGATCATCCCTGTTGTTAACATTCATTGATTCATGACGTGGAGCTATTCCAGCCACTCAATAAATTTTCAGATAATCAAAATTTAAGTTATATCATTCTTATAAAGTCACATGTATTCTTGTTATAATAATATTAATAGAAGATAAATAGATAAACACTAAATAAGTCACATTTTTTTATATATATAACAATAACTAATATCACATATTACAACTTGTAAAATTATAATACTTTAAAAAGTGATGTAGAGACAACTTAAATGTTGATAAGTTTAAAATATTTTAGAAGAAAATAAAAATATCAAAAAATTGTATGTTGATCTATAATATTTTCTTTTTAGAAATTAGTCCTTTTTTTAATAATTATTCAGTCACAAATATTCATTAGGACCATGAGATTTAAGAGCATACAAAGTAAATATAACACTTTTACCCTTTACACTAATACGATTAGATGATCATTATAAGTCTCTCCCCCTTCCCCCAAAGTTAAGAGTGAGACTCAAACTCAAAATCTCTAAGTAAGAATGAGGAGACTATGACATTTGAACTATAGCTCGTTGGCATCATCATAAGCCTCTTTAGCACAAATTAAACAGAACAACATATAATAATAAAAAAACAATCAAATCCAAAAAAATTATAAAAGACCTATTATGCACTATGATTGTTAGCATTCAAGAAGCTTTAACTATTTATTTTTTTTATTAGTCATTTTTTATCTACTCTACACTTCATATATGAATATGCCAAGGAGAAAATCCATACTTAAGTCTTTCAAAATCCTGTCTATTCTTACCAAACATAATATTATTAGGCATCATCCATACACACTAAAGAACTGAAAATAACAAAATCATCCAATTTTTTTTATAGAAATTACTGAATGAAAGAACCGTTGGTAAAAAGATGAAATTCTCTTACAAATATATGACTTTTTATGATGATAAAATAAAAATAAAAGACATGGAATAATATTGTGTATATTTAAGTTAATTTTAATATTTTTTAATAATCAGATTTATCATAACATAACCAATAACCAATGACAGTCAATACGAATTAATATGTTTTGAGTAAAATATACATTTTATTATTTTGTACGAAACAATATTAATTTTAATTTGTATATTTATTATTGGGTATTAAAAATAAAAAGTATTTATATTATTAGCATTTTTCTAATCTTCCTCAACTCCAACCGTGATTAGGCCTAAAAGCTCATCTACCTCAATGAAA
Organism: Arachis ipaensis; assembly: GCF_000816755.2. Classification (NCBI taxonomy): domain Eukaryota; kingdom Viridiplantae; phylum Streptophyta; class Magnoliopsida; order Fabales; family Fabaceae; genus Arachis; species Arachis ipaensis. The sequence goes on from NC_029792.2 coordinate 123,329,020, forward strand.
ATAAATATAATCTAAACCTATACATTGGGATAATCATAGGAGAATTAATTTTAGCGAGTTAATAATACGGTGTTTAGTTATCACATGAGTATTTTTATACATAGAATTTACAATCAATTATGTATGGCTTCTGATGAAAATAATATATTCAACATGGATGTGTTTGTTAGGTAAAAGTAATAGATTGACAAAGAAAATTAATTACAATGGGTATATTTATTTTAACAGATATTCTTCTATCCAATACTATAAAAAAAAAATATACTAGTCATCCTGAATTACTATAGGTTTAATTTTCATCGCAAGCGGTAAAATGTTTAAATTGAGACATTATCAGGTTATAGTGTTTGTCAAACAAACAATTAATAAAACACTCATCTATGTCTTCTCATTTTGAGTATATTTATACATAAAAAAAATTATACATAAAGAAAAAAAAAGAGTTAAAATAGTAAAAAACGATAAAAATGATTATTCTTATAATTTTCTGTGGCTACCTATATATAGAAGACTAGAAGATCATGATTATCTGATCTAACAAAATTAATTTGTATTTATTGCATTGAATTTGAATAAGTAAAAAATTATCTTATTTTAGTTTAATCATTAATTCACATTATTTGAATTTTGCTCAACATATATGATTTGATTTAATTATTAATGAAAATATATATCAGTTGCCTATTTTATTCATAGATTTATTATTTTAATGATGAATAAATTAATCAAATCAATTAATTAATATACATAATTAGTATAATTAATTTGGTTTAATAATTAAAAATTAAAAAATACTATCAGAACAGTAAAAGAAATAAAATTAAGAACCAAGTCATCTCCCTGATATGCAGGCATTGTTCCAAAATGAACGACTGCGGATAGCTCATTGTGACACATAGCCTCAAACCTTATGGGCAAAGTTTTGTACGAAGCTTCCCAACCTCCAAAAATTGACTCCACTGTCTTCTGTTTTGCCAACCATGCTTTGCGATAACTTAATGGTGTAGTTAAATTTCGATTGTATTTTCGCAATTACTGATTTCACCTTTATAGATGGGTGTTCTACCAATGGCTTTATTATTGCTTCTGCAATTATGTTAGAATCCAACTTTGAATGATCTTGAGAAATGGTGGCCCTAGTACAGGTGTGACTACCATTGTACCTCTTTATCTCCCTACAGTACTTTCTAGACATTTTGCTCATCCTGATCAGCCAATCACAGTCTGTACTATACTGGATACATTTAGCATAAAATGTCGTCGGTTCTGACTCATGCACCCGATAATCTACACCTCTACGGATGGTATAATCTTTCATCGCCTTAATTACTGCCTTTCTAGAACTGAATTTCATTCCCACGGTAAATTTACCATCCGTCATAACAAGAAGCTCTGCTGCAATCATGCCACAAATATTTTATTTTTGGTAAATAATTCTTAAATACGTGTCGCATTAATAAAATCTATGATCCGTAAATCAAGAATAACTCATTCAAAAGTTAATAAAGTTATCAACTAGGTCATCAAATGATATTTAATAAATTAATAATCACACAAGAATGTGAAATACTAAATTTTTCAACATACATGTTTATTTCATAATTAAACATTAAATAATTACTAATTATATGCTATATTTTGCCTATATACTGTTGTTTTAAATATTTGTCTCAAACTCAAAACCTATGCACAAATCATAAATTAAAATTATGACATATCTGCATTTATATATTGAGGAAATTTCGGTGCATGCATGACCTCCAAATCCAACAAATGTATGAAAGTCGGCTCCTCAAACAGCTGTTGGTTTGCTAGTGCATTTGCCACATCAGCCACATCTGCCACCATAGCATCGTCAGCTTGATCTTCACCTATACGCGGATCAACAACCTTATAGTTACTTTCAAACTCTTTCTCACTATCACTGTTGTAATCTTCCAATTCAATATCTCGGTCCGCTGCAGATTGCTGGAACTCAATATACAGTTCGATGAACGATATTCGGGACCGACTTTCAAGATATACTAAAAACATTTCTTGCATGCTCGCTTCATTGGTCACGTATTTCGTTTGAAATTGAACGAACCCACCAAATACAGATATAGGATATCTGTACAGAATACACGACACTCTCCTAGATATTTGAGAATCCATCTTCTCACAAATCACACATTTTAATTCTTCAAATGACAGTGTATGTGAATGAAATTATAATATCTAATGGATTTTCACATACAAAATTCACTCCTTCAGATGTTTATAACAAAATTTGGCCATCATAATACACGTTTAATCTCACTCTATCATCCATAATAATAGAGAAGAAGAAGAGAAAGACAGAGGCGAGCTTTAGAGATTTGGAGAATGGGAGAAAAAGAAGATGACGTGGGCTGCTCAGTTTTGGGTTAGATATATATATATATATATATACCCAAATCGGACCATCCGACCGCTTTCTTCATGATTCAAATTTTTTGGACCACTAAAATCAGACAGTCCGATTAGTGGAAAGGCCTGCCAAAAAAATTTTGGAAACACAGAAATCGGGGTCCGATTTCATTGTCCAGCCAAATTTTTGTCTTGAAACCTTGAAATCGGTTGGTCCGATTTCTTTGGACCAAAAAAAGTTAAACATCAATGCATGAAATTGCTGGGTCGAATTTCTATGCAAACGGACATCCTTCAACCACAAATCAAACAGTCCAATTTGTGTCCTCTCTCAGCTGCAAAAAATCGGATCGTCCGATTTCTTCCCGTCACCTAACTGCCATCACAATACTGTCAAACTCTCCTAAATTTCATAACCCCGCATTACATCAAACTTGGTCTCATATGCAAAAAAATTAGTCGAAAAATACTTCCTCTGTATGTCATTTTATTTCCTACAATATATATCATCACTCTTTTTTTTAATACAAAATTATAATTCTATCCTTAATATATAAAAAGTTTGAAAATTTTTTTTTATTTCTTCATCAATTAAAAATTGTTTAATAATATTATTTTTAGATTACATTATAAGTTTCTTAATAATTGCGTGTATTCAAATAAATTAATGACTTATAAAAAGAAATGGAAAAAAAAGTAATACAAAATTAAAAACATAATGTTTTTTCTCAACCCCAAGTCATCAAAAATGGGGAAAAAAAAATGTGGTGCACAGTTACAAAAATTCTGTTAGTCTAGAATATAACTAGGGACTAGGGTGCATTTTTTTTTCATTAGCTTCAAATCTAATGTATCTTAAATAATGCTTTTAAGCTTCTTTATAATTTAAATTTTTTTGTTTCTTTCTAAAAGAACAATTGAAAAGTACAAAGGAAAGGGCATGTACCTGTGTTGCTGTCTTAGTGTCTTTTGCTTTAATTTTTTGCTTTATTTCTGCTGCT
>NC_029792.2:123332414-123354125 GCF_000816755.2 Arachis ipaensis
AAAATTATTTAGCATTTTTAAATATTTATTATAGGATATTATATTTTTATTATCTTAATTCTCTTAGCACATATAAATACTATTTTATATTATTTCATTCGATACAAATGTAATGCACACAAATCCTTTTTTTATTGCTCTCTCTTATCTTTCTAACATAATATCAGAGTCATGATATCCTCCTTAAAAAAGATAAGTTGTTTTTCTTCCATTAAAATCACTGTATTTTTTATACTTTTCCTGTATGCCATTTTTTCTTGTCTATTGTCACTCTTTTGATACTTTTTTACCTCACTAATTAGCCTATTTTCTCTATCTTATGTTTTTCCGAGTCTAATGAATCAAACAGCACTGTCATTTACTACTTACTTATTCTCATGGAAAAACTAAATATTTAATTTTTCGTCATCTTCCGGCATCTTACCATCTCTTTGTAGTTGGTCACTTTTTCGGTTTTTCGGCAGCTCGCCATGTTTTTGACAGTTTTTCCGAGTCTAATGAATCAAACAGCACTGTCATTTACTACTTACTTATTCTCATGGAAAAACTAAATATTTAATTTTTCGTCATCTTCCGGCATCTTACCATCTCTTTGTAGTTGGTTACTTTTTCGGTTTTTCGGCAGCTCGCCATGTTTTTGACAGTTTCGTCTGCGCTTTCCTTGCGGCAGTTTTGTCTGCATTTTCTTTGAGGCAGCTTCGTCTGCGCTTTTCTTGTGGAAGTTTTGTCTACGCTTTCTTGCGGCAGTTCCGTCTGTACTTTCTTGTGGCAGTTCCGTTTGCGCTTCCTTCTGGCAGTTTCACCTGCACTTCCTTCCGACAATTCCGTCTGCACCCGTTCCATTTATTTATGCAATTTTTTTCTTTATTTCCTTGTTTTGAATAAGTTTCAAACTCAAATTGGGAGGATGTTAGAATATGTTAGGATCAATTAGTTTTCATTAGAATTATTTAGTATATCTAAATATTTATTATAGGATATTACGTCTTTATTATCTTAATTCCCTTACCACTTATAAATACATTTTTATATTGTATCATTTTATACAAGTAAAATACACACAAGTCTTTTCTTTATTACTCTCTCTTACCTTTCTAACAGTCTCTATTTAGTCTCCAAACTTTGTGAATGTAATTCATATTAGTTCCTAAACAAATTTGTTATTTACAGAAGTTAATGAAATGTTAACATGAGCAGCCAGATGTCACACTGGACTTCATAAGTGGTATTATTTAAAATTTTCCTCCCAAAATAAGTGATATGATGTATGTCATTTTTGAATTATTTGAGTGCTAAAATTAAAATTGCATTATTATACAGATTTCATCATAATATCTAACTGTCTATGTCAGCGTTCCATTAATATTTGTGTGTCAGAAATTGTTTTAGAGATTGGACTAATATATATCATATTTATAAAGTTTAAGGACTAAAATAAAGACAATTAAAATTTTAGAGATTAAATTAAAATTTACATACAAATTCAAAGACCAAACTAAATATTAAATTCTAAAATCTATAAATTAAATTACATATGATTTTACCAGTTCTTTCGGTGGTAACATAACTGTTATTTTTGTTGTAGATCATAATATAGAGTTCATTTTGAGACAAAAATATAATAATAAAAAATATAATTATGAAAAATTAACAAAAATAATAAAAGAAAAAATAAAAAATAAGTTGTATTTTTTGTTAGTATTTCTGTGTCTTTTTTGTCAAAGATAAACACAAAATACATGAATTCAATATCTCTAGATACAATATCTCTATTTATATCTCTTTTATCAAATACGATTTTGTATCTTTATATTCCTGTCTCAGTGTTCTATTTCTCTAACAATTATTCTCCACATACAAGTCATTTTTTGATACAAGTCACTTGTATTCACGTGCCCACATTCTTCTTCGTGCCGTTACTGCACATTCTTCTTCTTCTTCGTTATTTTTTTTTTCGTTTTTCTCCTCCTCCTCTTTTTATTGAAATTTCTTCTCCGCCATCGTTTTCCTCCTTCTCCTCCATCATTAGTTATTTCGTTGTTGAAGATAATGAATAATTCAAGTTTAGATTGTCAATTGAACCAGAACGAAATTGATTATTATTTTGAATCCAATCAAGTGGCTAAAGTGTGGTTCGATTCTATTTAATTTTTTCGTTAGTAGTTTATGATTCTGTAGGTGAATAATGTTTCGTCGTTGATGATTTGAATTGAATGTAATGTAAAAGTTCTGCATTAAAGAAAATATTTTTCTATATTTGCAGCAAATTCGGATGTAACACGAAGATATTTGGGTGTAAAACGAAAATATTTGAATGTATTGTTTAAGAATTTTTGATGTATGTGTGCTAATAAGTTTTGCATAATTCAAAACTTTTCTTCTCCCTCATTTTCATCTTCTGCTGCTTCTTCTTTTTTTTATCATCATCATCTTCTTTTTCTTTTTCTTATTCATCTTTTTTTTTCTTATTTTATCTTCTCAAATTTCTTCTTGTTTTACTCTTTTAATAAGAATAAAAACAAAAAAAATCAAACAAAGAAGAAGAAGAAACACATAATGCTACAAAATTACTTGAAAGAGGATGAACTTACATTTATTCAACTAAAAGAAAGAAAGAAATAAGAAAAAAAAAAGAAAAAAATACAATAATAGAGGAAACATTTTTCGGTATGTGTGCTAATAAGTTCTGCATAATTCAAAACTCTTCCTCTTCCTCCTCCTCATCTTCTACTGTTTCTTCTTCTTTTTTTCATCATCACCATTTTCTTCTTCTTCTTCTTCTCTTATTCATCTTTTCTTTTTTATTTTATCATCTCAAGTTTTTTCTTGTTTTACTCTTTTAACAAGAATAAAATAAAAAAAAATAAACAAAAAAAAAAGAAACACATAATAATGCTGCAAAATTACTTGAAAGATGATAAACTTATATTCATTCAACTAAAAAAAAATAAGGAAAAGAAGAAGAAAAAAAAAGATGTAGCATTAGAGAAAATATGTTTCTGTACTTGCAAAAAATTCGGATGTAACACAGATATTTGAGTGTATTGTTTAAGAATTTTTGGTGTATGTATACTGATATGTTTGCATAATTCAAAACTATTTTTCTTTCTCCTCTTCATCTTCTGCTGCTTCTTTTTCTTCATCTTCTTATTTTATATTCTTATAATTCTTTTTTAGAAGAAAAAATTAAATAAAAAATAAAAAATACATAATATTACAAAATCAATAGAAAGAAAAAAAAATGTAGCAACAATAACAATAATAAAAAATGTGGATAAAAAAAAAATACGCAAAAAAGGAAAAAAAAAAAAAAGAAGATAGAAGAGAAAGAAAAAGAAAAAAAACACCGAATAAAAAAAATGTAATTTTACACATGTATTATATAAATAATCTGTATCACTGATTTGCTAAAAAGACTTGTATATATACAAGAGCACTTTTTCTCCAAACAAACGCAATTGACTACAATTCTATCTCAAATCAGAGATGAACATTAAATGATAGAAACGTTCGTGGTATACGAAATTCCTTATACGAACAACACGTGGTATTCAAAATTAAAAGGGAGCAATGTCTTAAATATTTAAGTGAAAAAAGAAAAAACATGTGCGTGAATAATCCAAACATGTGCGTGAATAAAAGTAGTTTAAACTTTGAACCCACTCAATTTACAAATTTTATGAGATTTGTTTTTATCGTTCAAAGCAACTCTACTCTGAGCGGAGAGAAGTAGAGAACCACAAAGCAGCACATGGTCCACAATTATATTCCCTCCAAGGCTCCAACGTTGACACCAAAGGTGAATTATGAACCACAAATTTTATGAGATGAACCATTTAATCCAAAAAGTATTCGGGTCATGTTGGATCGAAGAACTTATTTAACTGATGTTCTAAAAATATATGTTAAGATGATAAATTAAAAAAAAAATAGTAGAATGATTTTATCTAAATGAGTTTAATGACTAAAAGAAATTTTATATTAGAATGCAAATTCGATATTATAAATTTGATATTCCTAATATATTGAATTAAATAATTTGTGTATAATTTTTAAGTTATGTCAAGAGTTAATAAAGACAAAAAAGTTTTTAATTAACATATCATTAGTTGTTGGATTTGTTTGGTATTAATTTTTTTTTATTTTAATGACTATAATTGAAAGATTTTTTTTTAGCTATCTATGAATGTTGTGAAGAATAGACTCAGAAACAAAATGAGAAATGAATTTCTTATTAATTGTCTTTTGATTTACATAAAAAAAATTGTTAAAAGATTTGACACAAATTCTATTATCGATGAGTTTTATGATATGAAGTACAGAAGTGTACCATTTCATTAAAAAAATACACATATATTTTTTGTACTCCAAAATATATTTTCTATCAGCATATTTCTATAATAAATCTTATATTATTGTTGTTGTCATGTAAAAGTAATTATATAATTATTATTAAATATAGATTTCCAATAATGTAAAATAATTATTTCTATAATTATGCATAACATCAAATGATTATCCTTTTTCTAGGATTTGATTTCTATTAATATATTACTATCTTATGTTATTTTATGTGACTTTTTATTAGATACCAATTATTAATTATTTTAAAACCAATTTTAGTTAGGATAATTTTTTCAAGATCTTGAAAAAATTAATTATCTTATAAATTACACTAGGAAATACAATTAATCTACACTTTTTAAGAATCAGTGAGGTAGTGGCTTATTTTTGTTTAATAATGTATCCTAATTCGAATTTTTCCATCAGCATAGATTTAATTTTAGAAATATAATTAAATTAAATTTATAGGTAAAATNTAGATAAGGCTTATGAGGTGTTCAAAAAAAACTTGCAATAAACGTGTAGTTTCATAGAACGTAATGATGTCGGATTTGGTAACTAAAATGGATTCTGAATATGGGTGAGAAGCAATTGAAGCATTTGAAGAGATGCAGAGATTGGTGAATATGGAAGCATCACATGTTTGTGTTAATGCCCAAATAATGTTTGTGTTAATGTTCTAAATTCTAATGGTAAAAATCAAAGAAAAAATTATCAAAATATCTATAAAAATTACGAACGTTGATAAAAATACCTATAAATTAAAAAAATTAATGATATATCTATAAAAATAGATTTCGTATAATAAAAATATCTAAATTCTAATTTTTTATTACTTTTTTAATAAAATTTTTAAATTATTCCACTTTCAATCTCAACTCATTTTTTCATTCTTTCATAATTCAACCTGCACTTTTAAAATTCTTGCCATAAAATTCAAAATTACTCCTATAACAAACCAAGCCAAAATTAATGGTAATAATGATGGTGGAGGACCTTAACCAATTCTTGACAGATAAATTTATTATAGTAAGTTCTTTCTCTTTTTTTTTTTACCACATCCCTTCACACAAAAAAGCCCCCAAATTAAGAAAAAAAGAAAAAAAATATCTGAAACGATTAAAAACTGTTTTTTTATGGTTTTTTCTTTAATTCTTTATTGGAATTGATTGATTCTGTTGTTAATCTTAGCACTACAATCTTCAGTTGCATTACTATCTAGGCTCTCACTATAAATATCATTTTATATTATATCATTCTATACATCTGATATACATACAAATCTTTTCTTTATTGCACTCTCTTACCTTTAATTTCTAACCGTCTCTATTTAGTCTCCAAACTTTGTAAACGACTCATATTAGTTCCTAAAAATATTTTCTACGCATAAAAATTAATGAAACGCTAACATAAACAGCCGGATGTCACAATAGACTTTATAAGTGGTATTATTAAAAATTTTCCTTAAAAAATAAGTGATATAATGTCATTTTTGGGTTATTTGTGCGCTAAAACCAAAATTGTATCATTTTACAGGTTTTATCATGGCATCTGATTATCTATGTCAACGTTTCATTAATGTTTGTGTGTCGAAAATTGTTTCAAGGATCGGACTAATATAAATCATATTTACAAAATTTGAAAACTAAATAGAAACAATTAAAATTTTAGAAATTAAATTAAAATTTATGTTCAAATTTAAAGACCAAATTGAGTATTAACTCCCAAGTCTATAAATTAAACCAGCTGAACTGAAATTTACTATTCTCAATTTTTGTACATAAAATACTTAATTAAATTACATATGATTTTACCAGTTCTTTCAGTGGTAACATAAATATTGTTTTTATTGTAGATCATAATACAGAGTTTTTTTTTTTTCGTGATTCTTTTTTTTAATTTTTTATTAAAATAGAGGTAGTTTAGGAATTAAATTAAAAAATTTTTTTAAAAGAACGATTTTAATACGAAAAAAAACGTTAAGGATGATTCTAAATCGAAAATTAAATGAGGGACGGTTTCGATTCTGGCTGAAAATCTTTGGACCAAAACCATATTTATCCCTATTAAAATCAAACACATCAAAGTGAGATCTAATTGAGAACGAATACGTCAAAGTGAGAATAATTGAAAAATATAATATGATTTGTTAGTATAATTGATAATAGGATAATATTGAATCACTTTTATAAACGTTAAGGATATAAATAAGACTATTTAAACGTTAGGGACACAAATAAAACTTACCCAAACGTTGAGAACAAAAACGATACTTTACTCTAATAATTAAATATTTATTTTTTTCACTCTATTAATTTGTTCGCGCCAGAGGTTCCTGGTTGACTAGAATTCTATCTCAAATCAGAGATGAACATTAAATGATAGAAACGTCCGTGGCATAGAAAATTCCTTATACGAACAACACGTGGTATTTAAAATTAAAGGAGAGTAAATGAGTAATGTCTTAAATATTTAAGTAAAAAAATATATCCGTTTTTCTCTCTGTACCACAGATTTTTCCTATATATATGATGAGTAGGCATGGTAGAAATCATAATACAGAATCCAATATTGATAAAGAAATAAAGGATGTGTAGTACTAACACTTCAGTACTTGGTTGCTTCAACCCTGATGCAAAATTCAACATGCTTGATCGAAACACTGCAAATTATCATCCTAGTATTTGGAAGGATTATTTCCTTCAATATGCTTCACAATCCATGGTATATCTATCTATCTATATTCTCGCTTATACATGCATGCAAATGCAATAACAATCAACTGATATATCTTTTAAAATTTACATATATTTATACACATATATATAAGCATTTAGGTATATATATCTTTTATTTTATTATTTTGTTTCTTTATTAAGACTTTCAACACATGGATATAATGCAGGAATTTGATGATGAAACGAAGGCACAAATTGAAAAACTGAAGAAAGAAGTAGTCAAAATGCTTATTGATATCTCTAAACCCATTGAAGAAATAGTTAACTTGATTGATTTAATATGTCATTTGGGCATTCATTATCACTTTGAAAGCGAGATTGATGAAGTGCTGCAACAAATTCACAAGAATTATACAAAAAAAGGAGAAATAATAATTGTTGATGATAACCTTCGCTTACTTGCTTTGCTTTTTAGGTTATTAAGGCAACAAGGATATCACGTTTCACCAAGTATATACCTTTTTCCTATTCTTTTTAGCTTATTTTTATATTTTGGCTTTAAATAATAACCTTAGTTTAATTTTTGTACAATATCTAGATGTGTTCAACAAATACAAGGATGAGAATGGAAATTTCAGTGAAAAACTTGTGAAGGATGTGGAGGGATTGGTAGAGTTGTATGAAGCATGTCATCTCAGAATTCATGGAGAAGAAATATTAGATGAAGCTTATGCATTCGCTTCCACTAAACTTAAATCCATTGCGACCCAATTGAAGCCTTCACTTGCAGCACAAGTCAATTATAGTTTAAAGCAATCTTTACACCGAGGTTTGCCGAGATTGGAGGCACGCCGTTTTATTTCAATATATGAAGAAGATCCAACCCATAATCAAATTCTACTCACTCTTGCAAAATTAGACTTTAATTTCCTACAAAACTTGCATCGAAAAGAAGTTGGCAACATTTGCGAGTAAGCTCTTTAAGTTTAAAATGTTTAGTTTTGATATATATTGAGTTTTACTTTATTTTTGTTAAATATTTGTTATAAGTTATATGCTAATATATATTGTAACATCAAATTAATGAAAATAACCAAAAGAAAGGAAGACAAAAAAGTTATTATAGAGACAAAAGTTCTTGAAATGAATCCAAACAAAAAAATATACATTTTATAAAAATATTTTTTTCCAATAGTTTGTTTTATTGTTCTTCAACCTTTAAATACGGCAAGGAGGGACCTCATGGCTGGTGAATTGCCCCCTTTGGCATTATTGCCATTAGGAACAATAAATTAAGTCAAAATCAATAAGCTAACATGTTTTTTAGATAAATAAATTTTGAATTTTGAATTTTTAAATTTTGGATGTGCATTTCTTTTGCTAATAATTAAATAAAAAGTATTTAATAGTAAAAAATATTAACCAAAAATCGTCAAATTTATTATTTTAAACTTTATTTAATGCACCTTACAATACATACAGACATATTAAATAAAATAAATTTAGACTGTTTGGCCTGTTTTTTTTTTGTCGTCCTAATATTACTGAAATTAAATTAACTAACTTTTGTTGACATCAGTGAGTAAATTTATTTATTTATTTAACAAAACTCTCCATAATTTAACATATAAATTGTTTCCCAAGAGTGTTTAAATTTCGTTATTGTGTTTTTGTGGTTTCATTTAGGTGGTGGAAAGAGGTTGATGTTGCTGCAAAACTGCCATTTACTCGAGATAGAATTGTGGAATGTTGTAACTGGATTTTGGCAATTTATTTTGAGCCCCAATATTCTCAAATTAGGAAAATACTGACAAAACTGATCGCTTTTATGTCAATTGTTGATGATACATATGATTTGTATGGAACCATGGATGAACTGGAACTTTTCACCGAGGCAATTCAAAGGTTCGGTTAGCAATTATGAATAAATATAGTTGAAAATTCAGGTACAGTCAACTTCACGTGAAGTTGATAGTTGTGAGCTATTAAATGATTTGAATAATTTGACTAAATTTTTATCTGACGGCTTTCAATTATCAACTTCATATAAAGTTGATTGCACCTAAGTTTTTATCATAAGTATAACTACTAATTTTGATTGCTCTAGTCGATATATATTTTATATAAAAAATGAGAATTTATATTTTTATCTTTCCTTTATTAACAAAATCAATTTAATTAATTGATTTCATTATTTTATTACCAATTTGAATCAATTCTATATTTTTTCTCTCATTAATTTTAAAATTCTTCAAAAAATCTATTGAGGCTGCAACTCAATCAATTTCAGTTCAATTCCAACAATTTGTGCATCTCTCCTACATTTTTCTTAATTTTTTTATTCAAAGAGTTAATTTTAAAATCAATCTAAAACGTTTATTTCTTCGTATCCAACATTCTTAATGAAAATTAATATATATGGTTACATGGTTATTACAGGTGGGATATTAGTTGCATAAATGATCTTCCAGAATACATGAAATTAATATATGAGTCTCTCTTCAAGATTTATGAAGAAGCAGAACGAGAGCTTGAAAAGCAAGGAAGAGCATATTGCATTAAATATGTCATAAAAGAAGTAAGATTTGAATTTTCGATAATATATTCTTTATTATATTCTGTCATTATTAAACTTATTCAATTTGGACATATCTAGCTTGTAAATTAACAAATAACCATTTTAAATTTATAAGATAGATGCAACATGAGTGAAGAAGTTTATTAGTTTGAGATTTGTTAAAGCCAAAATCGGTTAATAATCCTTTTGACACTAAAGTAGTATTTTTTTCTAGAGATTGGAGCTGGAATTGGAAAATCATGACTCAGCATAAAATAGAGACACAAAGAAATAAAATTTTTTGAGAATGAAAACTAAAATTTTAACAATATTTTTTTAATAACTAAAGATATTTTAATAAATATTCTTATTTTATATCTATATTTATTCTGAATTAAATAGAATACTAACTAAGATATAACTACATTTTACACCAAATATAATACAAAACTTAATATTTCAATTTTAATTTCTCTTTCAAATACAACCTAAAAGTTATGGTAAATCTCCTTATTTTATTCATATTTATCTTGAATCAAATAGGACATTACTCAATTTTATATATTTTATGCTAAATATAATATAGAGATTTAATTTAGTTTTAGTATTTCAGTCTTTCTTTTAAATTCTAGTCTTAAAAAAGAGACTAAGAGACTGATACTGTGAGACAGAAACTAAGGTAGCATTTGTTTTGAGTTACTGAGACAGAGACTGAGAAACAGAGACAGAGAGACTGAGACTGAGAGACTGAGACTCAGTATCATATTTATTAGTTCAGAGACTGGTATTAAAATTTCTGTATCTGTCTCCAAAATTTCAGTATTTCAGTACCTCCAAAAACTAGGGACACAGGGGGACTAAAATTTTTAGAGATGAAAACTGAAACTTTAATAACATTTTATACCTAAAATACCCTTATTTTAATTAATTAATTTCAATTTTACCCTTTGTGCAAATTAAATTAGAGTTTCATTCTTGTTCCAATTTCTGTCTCCCATTTTGTACCAAACAGAATACTGAGATTTATTTCAATCTCAGTCTCTCAGTCTCAGTCTTTCCGTCTCTGTCTCTCCACCAAACGCTACCTCTATAGCGTTTGTTCTGAGGTACTAGGACGGAGACTGAAACTCAGTATTATGTTTGTTAGTTTAAAGACTAGTATTAAAATTTCAGTCTCTGTTTCCAATAGTTTAGTATTTCAGTAACTCTAAAAACTGGGGACACATGGGATTGGAGTTTGTGGGAGCGGAGACTGAAACTTTAATAACATTTTATACTTAAAATATCCTCATTTCAATTAATTAATTTCAACTTTATACTTTGTGCAAATTAAATTAGAGATTTATTCTTATTTTAGTCTCTGTTTCTCACTTTATACCAAACACAATACTAAGACTTATTTTAGTTTATTTTAGTTTCTGTCTCTTGTATAGATGCAACATTGAATTAATCTCATCATAATTCTCCAAAAACACACTATCATCAATAATGAATTTATTATATACATGTTGAATGGTAGCTTCAAAAGACAATCCAAGCCTACATGACTGAGGTCAAATGGTTGAATAACAAGTATATACCAACAATGGCAGAGTACATCCAAACATCAGCAATCTCATCTGGTTATCCGTTGCTCATAGCAATTTCTTATGTTGGCATGGGAGATATGGCCACAAAAGACATCTTTAAATGGGTAACAAATGAACCCAAAATTGTTACAGCTTCTGCAACTATGTGCAGGATCATGGATGACATTGTCTCTAATGAGGTATAGCCATGTGCAAAAGTTCTTTATTTTGATATTATAATTGAATTTTCCTTATTATTTAGTCATGTGAAAGTTATTTTAAAAGCTAAATCTCATTGAACAGTTTGAACAAAAAAGAGAACATGTTGCCTCAATAATAGAATGCTATATGAGAGATTATGGTGTATCTAAAGAAGAAGCCATTCAAGAATTGCAAAAGGGAGTTACAGATGCTTGGAAGGATATAAATGAGGAATGCCTCAAGCCAACAGAAGTTCCAAGGCCGTTTCTAATGAATATTCTCAACATGTCACGATTTTTGGATGTGATGTACAAAGATGAAGATTGCTACACTCATGCTGAAGGAAAAATGAAGAAATGCATTGAAGCTTTGCTTGTTGATCCGGTGCCAATAACATGAGAAAGAAGCATCTTAATTGTTTGTTTGGACCATTAAATTGTTAGAAATGAGAAAAAAAAAATTTAATTCTTTAGTGTATTTGGCAAAATTTTAACATTTTAAAAAATATATTGGCGCAACTCATAAATCTGAACTTCAGTCTTGATATATTGGCGCAACTCATAAATCGAATCAAGTGAAGGCTTTGTAGTATTTGCTAGAATTTTGACTTCTTTTTAATATTTGACCTCTTTATAGTTTGAACTCTAAATTTTTTTTTTTTTTGGTGACTTAAAAGAAAATAAACAAAAACTAAGAAAGAAAAAAAACAAGAAACTGCTTAAGAAAGGCAGTCTCGCTGAATACTACTCTCAAACTCCTTCAAAGGCAATGGAAGCTCCACTTGGGAAGAAATAGTCCTCATTGCAGTCTTTGCCATGATGTCTGCTACTGTATTTGCATCTCTCAAGATCAACCGAAGATCAGCACGCCATTTCCAAGACATGATATCTCAGATTTTTAACACCAAAGGATTAATAAACCCAGAGCAATCTTGTAAATTATTGACAATAGTAAATAATTTACAAGATTAAAAGCAAACTAAATACATCATCACTTAAACTAAATAAAATATAAGGAAAATACGCTAAAAAAAAGTTTTTTTTTTCTTTAGACAAAAATATGATACACAGTTTTTGTCAAAAATATTCTCAGAATTATCTTTATCTTATTGTAATTAATTTATAATTTTCATATGTAAGACAAAAAAAATTGGGACTTTTTAGTGGTGATTGAAATATTATTTTACAAATTTGTCATAAAATAATATATAATTTACATGACTAATAAGAACAGTTTTTATTGAAATAATCATTACATTTAAGTTTGCAGTTAGTTTTACATATAATTGGAATTTTAATTATAGTTTATTTTGGTTTACAAATAAAGGCTTAGCTATGTTAAAATTACTGATAAAAAAAATTATTATAAAAAGTTATATCAAAGTTTGATTTTCAATACAATTATTGTGCATCTATTAAAATAAAACATTTAAAATTTTTCTGCTAATAGTAATCTTAACTTATGTCCTAAAATTACATATTAACTAAATCCAACAAATAATTAGTATAACCATAAATTATGGCCAAATGAAATTATAGAGCTTTTTCAAATAGCATATTCCCAATATATTTTCAAAAGATCTTAGACGGTGTTTGTTTACAGGAACAGGACACTGAATTAGGGACACAAAAACACAAAATCATATTTGATAGATGAGACATAAATAGAGACATTGTGTCCAGAGATACTGAATTAATGTATTTTGTGTTTACCCTAACAGAAAAAATACAAAGATATTAACAAAAGACACAACTTATTTTTTATTTTTTCTTTCATTGTTCTTATTAATTTTTCATAATTATATTTTTTATTATTATATTTTTCTTCTCAAATTTTTTGAATGAAAAAAAAAAAAGAGAATTAATTAAATTTTCTTAATTTGTTCTACTTTATCACTAAATAGAATACAAAAACACTAAATTCTATGTCTCTATCTTTTATATCTTATTCTTAGTGTTTTATTTTATCGTGTTCTCACAAACAAATACAGCATTAAGGCTGTCCACGCCAGAAAAAAGCAATGAAAAACTGTCTATAAAGTATAAACTAAAAAACACTACCAAATAATAAGAAAATAGCAGGGTAAATGGCTTAAGGTCAATAACAATTTAAATTGCTTATCAATACTTAGGGAAAAAAAAAATCAATTTTGAACTGAATATATTTTTTAACCATCAGAATTGAACACTAACGATAAAATATATAAACTAATTCTATACTCATCAAAAATTAAAATAATTGGACAAAACTAACCAGACCATCCAATATAAGTGATTCGTTTGATAATTTTATGACACTAATTCAATATTTAAATTTTCATGAAATATTAAGAAATGTAATTTCCTAAACTTTCGATCAAACTAATACACCACATAGCCACAAACGTACTTAGAACAACCCATTCTTTTTCCGGCTAAGTTCTGATGTTGAATTTATAAGTACCGAATTGAAACTTGGAAATACAGTTCTAGCATGCGATTGTCATTGGTATTTTTATACCACTATTTCATTGGCTTTGAAGGTTGTTAGCGGGTTTCGTTGGACACATGAAATTCATCAACAAATACAAATGATAGAGAAATTTAGGTCACTGGTACAGATAAAAATTTTAACAAATTACTCAACAGACCTAGTCTAATGATACTCAGCAATTGAAAAACTTGTGATGATACAATTAGTTGAATTCATCTTGTAGCTGCTCTAGCACTCATCGATGAATGGTAAGTGGTACTTCTCTGCTTCCTGTAGGATGTATATACATCATCATACTGACTCACTTCATTGGGGTTTGCTGTTGCCCCGAGTCCCAACCTAGCCGAGCTTACTGATCCTGGTTTCCGATCTACGCTCCCATCGGCATAAGTCCCAGTCTCTGGATCCACCTGCTGCAAATTTGGTGGTGGAGGAATGCAAGCGCCTCCCTTCCTTACTGCAGGCTCTCTCTCATATTCTCTCTCGTATTCATCATCTTCATCTCTTGAATCAGAATTCATAGGACCCTCAGAAGGATTAGCTTCTCCAATTTCCTTAAAGAATTTCGACACCCTTTGAAGAATTTCTGACGGTGGCACAGTTGATGGTGGTATCATTGTTGGGATGTCCAAAGGGCTCAAAGGAGAATATGGAACTCCGCTACCAATCTGCATCTTTCTAACCATTCCAGGAATGAGGCCAGGAGGGAACAACGGATATGGTGGCAATTGATCACTGGTGCTGGATGATGGAGCCTGCAATAAATGTCCACCAGGAGGTTGATTGGCTGATTGAACCGAAGAAGGTATAGCCATAGACCCTGGAAAAGCACTTGGAGGAGCAGAATTTGGAACAAATTGTTGAGCTGCCATAGATGATGGTAAAGTTTGCCCTGGAACTGCATGTTTATCAAGGCGATCTTGTTCTGCAATACTTGAACCAGAGCCCAGCCTATCAGCATGCCACAGCTGGATTGGGGTCTGCAATATTCCTGAAATTGGGAGGGAACAATAATTTCTTAATCCAATTAATCTATACCTCAAGAAATCAATTTTTTCTTGATAAGATTAAAAGCTGTAACAAAGTTATCTAAAGACTCTTTGGTGGAAAAAAGTGGTGCATTCATATGCAATCACTAGTATATGTGTGAGCAACAATGTATTATTTATAAGGGACAAAAAAAAAAAAGATAACTTGCAGCATCAAAAAAATACCCACAGGAAAAAAAAGAAGTTCCAACTCAAGCAAACTGCAAACCACTTTCACAGCAATAGCAATTAAAGAAACAAATTTTCTAAGAGCAAGGGAGAAACATTTTGTGGCTTTAGTTCCCCATCAAAGGGGTCCCCAATAATTCTATTATATCATGAACATTATCCAACTACACTGTAAAGGCATTTACAGAATTCTAGATAAAGAAGAGAAGCTTACCAGTACCTGAATTTGCTGAAGCAGATAAATCCTTGGAAGCCCCAGGAAAAGAATTGGCATGTGGCCCACCAATCATCTCACTCTTCAGTAAAGAAATAGTCTCTTGATCGAAAACCTCTTTAGAAGCCCAGAACTCCACCATTTGCTGCAACCTTTTCCTATATTCTTCATTGCTTTGTGGATTGTGATAAATTCTAGCAAGCATGGAGCCTAAAACAGGCTTAAATGCAAGGGCTTCATTGTCAAGATCACGACTGCTTGTCCTCCGATTCAAGCTGTAAACCAATGATGCAAGGATCAAAGATGATGAAAACCAGAACAACCACATTAGCATACATGTCGGGCAGATTATCTAAAGTAAAACTGCAATGAGATTAAGCCAATAAGCAAGATGAGAAGACCTTGTTGAGCCAAAAACTTGCAAGGAAGTACAATAAAATTTAATTCATAAAAATTTTGTCTAAGATGTGAGAAACAGCTAGATGTGATTCACAAGCCTCTGAACTAAAAAGTAGAAACAACAAAACAAGACAAAACATAAAAAGCATACCAAACAGGGCTTTGATGGTGGTGTTTGCCTATTCATAATATAATAAGCAGACCACATTCCAATAGTTTAAGATGCAAATAGCAGACTTAAGAGAAAAGTAAAACAACTAAGTTGAGTATAAACAAGTAGTTCCCCATGTGCACTTGTGCAGTGGGGATTGATCAAAACTTTTTAACTCCTAGTAAACATAAATTTTATGCCATTTCCCATCAGGGAACTAATCCACCCATCAGCAAAAACAGCACAACAAAAATAGAACTAGAAATACACTAATAACCACGGTCATTTTGATAGCTGGTAAAGCAATGGATAGATGAAGGAACACAGTGAAATTGTGATCCACAATTTCTGCTGATTAGAAGCAAAGTTCTAATGCTAATTAATCAATTGATAATATATGCTACCTGTCAAAAAGAATGTCATTTGCAAGGTATATTATATGTAGCTGCCTCTCAACATCGTCCAATGCGAAGACCCTCTCTCTAAGAGCCTCTGCTAGAGCTGGTGCAAATGGAGATCTCTGCATGAACCAAAGTTTGGCACCTTTAATAGATTCTTTTGTACCATTTAGATTGTTAAGAACATTAGTGAGCTCCACTGCAACATCAGATGGAAGTGGCCCAGAAAGTTCTTTGAAAGGCTTGGATGACTGATCATACTCAGGTCGGCCATGAACCCCAAAAGGCTGAGGATGTTGATGGTGGTGCTGCTGATCATAGAAATGCAGGAAAGAAGGTGGACCTAACATTGAAGGCGAAGAACCAATTCCTGCAGCATTCATTGGGGGAGCATTTGGAGGGGATGGATTCATCAGTGGATTTGGAGGAGGATGGATCATGGACATGGAAGATGAGGGAAAAGGTGGGTTAAAAGGACCACCAGGGGGACGTGTCGATAACCAGAGCTTATAACGGTAATAACCATGGCCCTCCCCACCAAAGAGGAAACTATAAGAAGGATTATCACGTTGCTTTTCACATATCATGGCTTCAAAGTCAGGACCATTTTTCACAGCATACTCAACAAGTTTGTCAATTCGCTTGTGGAGCTCGGGATCAGAAGGGGGTGCAACTGGAGGCGGAGCAGAATCATAATAAGGTGAAGGAACAAGAGGAGCAAAAGGAGATGGGAATGCAGGTGGTGGTGCTTGGTGTTGCTGTTGCATAAGATGAGGAGGGGGAGGGGCATGTGGGTGTAACTGTTGAAGCTGCAGCTGCTGCTGAGGCATGGCATGATGATAAGGGAACTTTTGCAAAGAGGGGTGTGCTGGACCAGGACCTGGGGGAAGAAAGGGGGGAAATTGTTGATGCTGGGGATGAAATCCAAACTGCTGCTGCTGTTGTTGCTGCCGCATATTAGCAGCTTGTTGCTGTTGCTGAGCATAAGCCATAGCAGAAGCAGATGCATAATCATGACCCTGTCGTTCCATTGGAATTCTGTAACTATTTCTATACAATACACCTCAATAGCTCTTTATGACCTACACACAGTAAAAATTAAAAAAAAAAAAATTCATTTCTGTTATAATTCCAGTAAATCATATCAAGTTAAAAATCACATTCATAACAAAAATACTCAATGAACTACAGGAATAGGAAACTTTTAATCAAACAATTCTCATAATCAATTAGGCACAGACACTGATCCATAGAAATGGAGAAGACCTACCTGTGATGAATGACCACCGACACAGAACGGCGAACCAGCAGCACCTTCTGACCAATGGCAAATCTTCAGAGGTGACATGCGAGAGAGAGTGAGAGAGGAAGGGACTGGAGAGTGGGGATGGTTTGTGGGTTGTGGCTTCTCTCACTCCGATTTTTCATTTTGGGTCAAGGGTTTGTGGCTTTCTGATGCGGTAATGGCTCAGATTTTCGAGAATCTTTCAATATAGAATTCTTGGAAAGTCTGAAAGGAGAGGCTATCCAAGTGTCACAAAACTGGATGTGTGCTGTGTGCAGCATTATTCATGTCATGTAAACATTTACTGTGGCATAAGCTCATTGGTCTATCATGTGTATATGTTAGTGAATGGCCATTAGATGTAAGCTATTAGTCTATTTGATTTTTTGCAAATAGGTATGCTGGGATTTTCAAATGTGTTTGAGTACAATCTTATATCTACCCTACATCGGTGCTTACAAATTAACATTATAGGCAGCGGAAATAGCTCCCTTTCAAAATCAAATTTAGAAACCAAAATATAAAAGATAAAAAATCAAAATCGAAAGCAAATTTCAAAATTTTAACGTCTTAAATTTCAAATGGTGGAGCTTTTTTCCCACCAAAATGTTTTTATATATATACAGAACAAGTTGAGCCTTCTTTTCAGCAGAATGGTGGAACTCTTTTTTTTTCCATGAAAGAAGGAATTCTTCAGCCGTTCCTGTCAAGGTTAAATAAAAGTAATGTTCAAACATAACAATGGAGATAGTTCTTCGTGATATAAAGGTTAGTGTTTAGATTTTTTATTTATTGAAATAAATCATATGTATATGTACTTTTTACAATAACAAAATTAACATGCTGACTTTAGTTTTGTAAAAAATCAGGGGACTAATTCATGCTTCAACTCCTAGATCAGTGGTAAGTACTCCTTAAATCCAAATAGTTACTTTTTTTACATTGCATCCACAATTTTCCTTTTCCCCTTTCTTTGGAGTAGAAAATATCTCCTTAAACCAGATTTTTAAATTCCAATAGTGTTACTATCTAACAATTATTATATTGTCTTAATAACTGCAATGTTCAAGGAAGAAGGAAAGAGAAGGGGAAATAGCAAGGACTCCTTCTCTACAAAAAACTAACTTCTGTTTTTCTTTTTACTTTCTTTTCTGTCTTCTATGTATATTTCAGCACTCTCTGAAGAACTATTATCAAAGCTTACAGGGACAACCAAAAAAAAAACATAGAATATAGAAGCAGAAAATGGTACCACAAAGGGGAGGGCTAGATAAGATGATGGCGAAACCACAGAGCTCGGAGGAGAGGATGGCAGGTCGGCCGCGACACCGGGCAGACGAAGGCAGCAATGTTCGAGACTCGACGGTGGCATAACTCACGAGACGGAGGAGCTTGAGGGGCGGTGAAGCGCGGACGGCGGAGCTCCAGACACAGTTAATCGCAGACGGAGGAACAGGAGCTTGAGGCGTTTTGAATGATGGAAGTTGTATGAGACTTGAGTGTGTGGGAGAATATGAGAGTGGATAATGGAGGTTGGAGGCGCTGTGGATGGTTGAATGGTGAATGAGAAGGTGATTTAGTCGGGTGTCACTGATCAGGGTAGCGACGGGTAATGGGACCCCGTATCCGCCGGGGATCTAGCCATCTAGGTCTCCGCAGATTTTTAAAAAATTCAAAAAATCGAAAAAAAAAAAAGAAGATAATCCTCAATAGCTAACAATGTCTAATCATTCTAATCACCAATCAGCATCGATTGAACACAAACTTACATCAACAATAAAATTAACAAGGTACCACACAATTACATTTACATCAACAATCAACAAAATTAACAAAGCACCATCAACAATCAACAAAATAAAATCATAAAATTGACTCAAAAAAGAAATTTACCTAAGAACTGAAGCCCTTAACTCAGAAGTCAGAAACTCAATCATAAAAGTTAACTCATGAAAAAATAATTGAAACTGAAGTAGCAGAGGAGGATTGCTTACCGGCAGAGCAACGGAGGGGGAGGAACGACGACGGTTCTGCCTCTGACGCGACGACGACGTCCTCCTCGGCTGGGTCAGGCGCGCGACGACGGCGTTCTCCTTGGCTGGGTCAGGCGCATGACGACGACGTTCTCCTCGGCTGGGTCAGGCGCGCGACGAGACGTTCTCCTCGGGCATGTCTCTCAGGCGTGAAGCAGTGAGAAGGGGGAGCGCGGCGGTGAGAGGAGAGGTGGAGAGAATCTGTGAACTGAATAGGGTCTGAATGAGAGGAAGTGACGACAGTTTGGGGATTTAGGGTTTAGGTGAAACTAAGAGCATTTACAATCAGTGTCACTTTTAATTCTTTTAAGAAAATCTTGATTGGAGTTAATTTCGGTAATAAAATTGGTATCATCTTATAAATATGGTATTATTTTGATGAAAATTTAATAAAATTTTGTTATTTATATAATTATATAGATAAAATTATTTAAAATAATATAATATAAATTTTTAAATTTTAATTGAACTAATACTGAATATTGAAAGAGTAAATTTTATTTTTAGTTTCAAATTATTATTTATGGGATAAATATTTTTTCTATTTTCTGACTTTTTTTCTGAAGGGCAATGCACACCTTAATCATACTTAAACCTCAATGAGACCCTATCCATTAAGAAAAATGGATAGATCGACCCCTTGTTATTGGATGATAAAAGATTGCTGCGGACGGGTCAAGTAACAGTGCCATGTGTCAACTCAATTTCAAATAGTTGCAGGGACTAAAACTCCATTCTCTGACCTTTCTTCTTCTTCCTTCTCCTCATCCTCCTTTTTTTTTCAAAATTCCAACCTATAATATAATCAAGCTCACCATACTAACATAAATTCCAATCATATTCACTTACGATTATGAAAATCATACAATGAATAATTAACACAACAAACACGATTAAGTTCACCAATTTCATCATAATCGCATAACCTAGAGTTTGAGAGAATAATACTTAATTTCACTAAAAATCTGCTACTTCAAAGTAATTAGTTGGCAGAGATTGTGAGGTTCGGTAATGGTGGCAGGCGGTTTCTTTGATGTAGCTTCAGCGACCAACAGTAGCAACGATAAGACGGCGACAGTGGCGATTTGACCGCTCAGAGATTGCGACATAGACAAGAGAAGCAAGATGCAGGGACAATAGCAGCAGCAATGGCATCGGTAACTCTGGCAGCATTAGTTCCGTGGAGTCAGAACGACAACCACAGCAGATCAAGACAGAACAAATGCAAGCCAGCTATGGCGCAGGGGAATGAAGAGCAGAAAAATGACAACAAAAGCACACGTGGCAAAGACTGTTACAGTGCAAAGAGACGGAAGCAGCAGTGAAGACTCATCCTCGAATCGGCGAAAGCAACAACAATGTGGGGCTGGGGAAGAAATAGGGCACGTCGTAGGAAAAGGAAAAGAAGAGGAAGAAGAAAAGAGAGGTTGGTTCGATGATGGTGGTGCCGTGGTGATGGTGGTGAAGGTAAAGCTCGATGATGATGGTGATGGAAATAATTGTGACTGGCCAAAGAAAAAAGAGAAGAAGAGGAACAAGAAAGGGAGGAAGAAGAAGAGAAGAGAAGAGAAGAAGAGGAGTTTTTTTTTTTTTTTCGGGGAGGGAGTTTTTAGTCTCTATAACTATTTGGAGTTGACACATTAGCTTCAACCTGACACGTCATCCTTGCAACCTTTTGTCGACCGGTAGCAGGAGTTGATTTGTCCATTTTTCTTGATGGATGGGGGCCTAGTTGAGGTTTAAAGATGTTTATGGTGCGCTGTCTCACAAGAAAAAGGTCAAAGACCGAAAAGGGTATTTACCCTTATTTATGAAATATGATCCCACAAATATTCTTATAGGATCCAAAATAAAATGAAATTAAAACTAATATTGGAGATACTCTAATTAATATGTGTGTTTACTATACGGTGATTATGTATGGTCCTCGTTCCCACGAATAGTGAAAAGCCTCCAAATTTGTCCCCCAACAAGTAATTCTCGCGACATAGTTATCAAACTCGGTCCGACCTGATCGGTCAAATTGAAAATTCGGTCATCTAGTCATCAATTTAAGTTGAGTCATCATTTGAACCGATCAAACAATTTGTTATTTACCTGGTCAAATTCAATCAAATTCGATAAAATTTGTTTAAAATCAGTTTAAATTGACTCGGTTAAACTACAAAAATATTTTTTCTATACATGATTTTTT
>NC_029792.2:123354264-123358586 GCF_000816755.2 Arachis ipaensis
CAATTGGTGATCCACCAGTTGAACAAGTGACCCAATAATCCAATAGTCTAATCGGTTCGATTACTGATTTGGTTCTGATAATTATGCATGTGGATATCTGTTTTGTCAGAATAAATTGTCATGCCTAGCACTCCAAATGAGGGACTCTATGTTATCTTTATTTATTTATTTATGTTTGGATCAACAAGATTGAAACAATTTCTCTTATAATTTTTTATTCATAAATTCATGTTTTTTATTTTTGTTTTTTAATCATAAATGAAGATGTCAAAGACATCTTTTCGTAAAGATGATTTGTTTAAACTTGTGATTTATTTATTTAGTCACACTTTAAATAAAAATAACATTTTTATAACATATCAAAATCTACTCATATAATCTATCTTTTAACTGAATTTATAGTCATAGGTATTTTTTAACTATAATTGAGAATAAAAGTAGATTCATCCGGCTATTCTTTATGAAACACAAAGGTGAAGGCAGTGCATTAGTTCAAAATTTTGTAAACTTGATAGATACTCAGTTTAATATCAGAATAAAAAAAAATAAGGACTAATAATGGTCCATAATTCATGTTACACAATTTCTATGCATTAAAAGGCATTGTCCATCAAACAACCTGTGTAGAAACACTTCAACAAAATGACATAGTTGAGAAGAAATATCAACAATTTTTTTTATAATAACAAGGGCCCTGAGGTTTCACTCATCTATGACCAAAAGATTCTGGAATTTCGCAGCTGCTCATGCAGTGCATCTTATTAATAGAATTCTAAGTTCTTTGTTGAAAAATTCATCACCACATCTGATTTTGAAAGGCAAAATTTTAGATATCTCATACTTAAACGTGTTTGGTTGTTTAGTATACGCTTCAATTTTACATGCACATAGAATAAAATTGGACAAAAGAGCTAGAAAATGTGTTCTCTCATATCACAAAAATAGTATAAAGGGGTATTTACTCTATGATTTAGCTTTCAAAAATATTTTCTTATCAAGGAATACTCATTTTTATGAAACTGAATTCCCCTTTGCAGTACATTGTGAAATTATAGCCAATAAAGAATTTGTGACAAGATCTTTAATCCTTCTAATCCTTTTCTATGCTTTGAAAATTCCTTTCTCATAGTTCCATGCATTACTCAAAACATGTCTCACTTAGAAAAATAACACAAATACCAGCATGACATTGATACATCATGAGGACCTCAAAACAAAAGTGAAGTAGGCCTTATAGCATAAAGGAACACAAATCTCTACATCTAGATCACCTTCACCGCATTTACAAACTAGACACTTGACTCGAACTAGAAAAAAACCAGCATATTTAGATGGTTTCTACTGCATGACTGCATTATCTGAACCTCATTATTGTTCTTCGTTTTATTCTAATATTTTACATGATTTTTTTGAAGAATCACTATATTGTTCTCTGAGTCAGAATCTTTATTGCACTATTTACATACTTAACATTCTATCAACATCCTTGTACCTAACTCACTCAAAGAGTCAAAATGCTATGTTGAGGCCATCAGTAATCCATGTTGGCAAGAGGCAATCAATGCTGAATTGAAAGCCTTGAAGGAGAATCAGACCTGGACATTAACTAAACTACCTAATGGGAAGAAATTAGTTGGATGCAAATGAGTTTTTTAGCTCAAGCTAAATCCAGATGGGAGTATTGAGAGGTATAAAGTCCGGTTGGTCGTGCAAGGATTTACCCAAACTGCTGGGGTTGATTATTTTGAGGCCTATAGTCCAGTGATTAAAGTGAGCACTCTTCGAATTGTTTTATTCGTTACTGCAATCTGGAATTGGTAGGTACACCAGCTTGATGTTAATACTGCCTTTTTTACATGGCAATTTGATAGAAGAAGTTTATATGAAGCCTCCATCAGGGTTGGTTCTTTTTGCTTCTGATCTTGTTTGCAAGTTGAACAGATATCTTTTTGAATGTTTTCTCATCATTTAGGTTCTCAAACAAACCATCAAACCTAATGTTGAAAGCACTACACAAATAAAGGCGGTCTTTGCCTTCAAACCAATACGAGAGTAACTTTTTTTCTTATCACATCTCATTTAGGATTGTAGCTCATAATGATAAAATATTCAGGATAATTTACATATTTGCATATGACAAATGTATTGTTATAATTGTTCATCATGTACTTGGGTCTACTAGCTAGTAAAATTATTGAAAAAAGGAAAAGTATAGGTAACCAACAAGATTTTTGAACAATGTGTAAACAATGTGAATTAATAGGGTTAAAAGAGTAAATTTAATTAGTAGCATTAAATTAGAACGTAGTGTATTTTTATTTGATTGGTGGTTGTTCATGTTGTTCAAAATTTTCATTGTTCCCCTAACACTTCCCTTGAAAAAATTACTCTTTTGTCAATCCCTACAACATTCACTTCGTCATTAAAAGGTTCTTAAGTAGAAATTTATATTTATCAACTTGCAACTTTGGTTGTTTGTATCTAGAGAATTTTGATCCTTTCGGTTTATCATTGTGCAAGAATTTAACATAAATTGTTGAAATAATCTCTTTAATCTTATATTATGGACAATTCTCCTGTTCTTTTCTATAAGCGAAAAATTAAAAAAATGGCTGCAAAGTGACTATTTCATTCTTTTTAGACTCAATAGAGGAAAATTGATATTATATATGATATTCACAGAAAATTCACCATTTTCCACACAGAAATAATATAGTAATGCAAAAGAGACAAAAATAATCAGTTAAAATTTATCTTATTTAACATTTAATTATTAGAGAATGTATTTGTTGGGAATAAGAAGTATGATCACAATCCAATTAATCATGTGTCAAATAATTTGTTATTGTTATTATATTAAAATGTTAATATAATAAGGTCCTTGATTAAATTTAGAGATTTATCATTGTGATAGTGATCATAATATTGAGAGATAAATCTTTTATAATTTAATCTAAATTGTTCTTGGTCATAGGATTATTAAAAAGGACATTAATAATCCGAAAATATATTTGTCAATAGGATATTCTCAAAATGAACATAGTAATAGAGTTCCTTTGACTTGCGACTGTCATAGTAATTAACAATGTATTTATTATACTTTGATTCCGGACACCTAATACCTTAGGGTGCTAGTTGAATAGATATTGGGTATAATTTAAATACTTGTAGAATTAATGATTAGTTAATAAGGAATCCGTCAACTCTCGGTAAAGAGTTTGAGCTCTATGATTATAATGACTGAGATGAATAAAACCTTGGCCAAGGGGATTGAATGAATGAAGAAATGAGTTTCTTAGGTCATTCACAGTTCATTATAATAATGGTAACAAGTTAGAGTTTGACAATTAAACCATACTCTAAAAGTTAATCAAGAGCTGGAAAGATGGAAGGAGTTATACTTCGTTCTTCTGAGGTTCTTAGTAAAAATATATTACTTCATATTACCGGGTCGTTGAAGAGTGTTACTAGATGCCAACCTTGATTAATAAATTTAGTATGACTAATTTACTACCCGCTTAGTATTGAACCTATGAGGTCACACACTAACGAGTGTTCTAATATTTGATATAGAATTATTTAATTATTATTTTGATTTGATCGAATAAATAATTATATTAATTCAAATGGAATATTATTATATTCTTTGCTAGCACCAAGAATATAATAATAGTATGATAATTGGGAATATTAAATGAGATTTGAGAATAATTAGTTATTCAATTTCTAAATTTAAATTCTAAGTTTGGATGAGATTCTAACTGATTTTGTTTTAAATTGTTATGATATGATTCATAAAATTTGAAATATTCAGATTTAGAATTTTAAGATATGATTTAAATTTGAATTGAGATTCAAATTTAAAATCAGTAACAAATCTCATACTATATATATGTATGCCAAGAGCAGAGAAAAGAAGAGAGAATAACAAGAGTTTTATTCCTTTACTTCTACACACATAAATGTATGTGAGCCTAATTCTTGGAGAAGAATTTTATGGTGTGCAAAAAATTGCAAAGAGGTTCTCAATTTAGATCAGATATCCATTGGTTAAAGAGTTGACAGCAAAGGTTGGTCTCGGTGTGGATACGCATAGTGCCTTCGTACCATCGAAGGAGAAAAATTTTTTTACTAGCGTACTCAGGTATTTAGATTTGATCTATATATTGTATATTATTGGAATAAAGTTTAAATACAAAATAGATCTTTAAGGATTACTTTCTTTTCTTTCGCTACGTGTTATGAACACATGATAATCTTTCAGTATTAAATAAAATTAAAAAAATAATTTTTAATATATTTTTTTAATATTTTTTTGTTGG
>NC_029792.2:123358607-123360789 GCF_000816755.2 Arachis ipaensis
GTAGCAACACATTACTGGTCAATTGTTGACTCTTAAATGGAACTCAAATTCATGATGGATTAGTTTTTAACTTGTTGGGTATTGTAGGAAGCAAAAAAATATCTATACCTAAATTTTATTATATTTTTGCCCCCACAGCTAAATTTTTTTGGGTCCGTCACTGATTATATATATTTTGAGAACTCTAAATTCTAATCCTTTTCTTCTCTGTATGTCGTCATAGGATTAGAATTTACGATTTTTAAAATTTATATATATATAATAGGAGTATTTTAATCAATTTTTATAATAAGTGTATTATAGTCAATTTCTATAAAAAAAATATTAAATATCTTAAAAAAGAAGACGTTTTAACGTCTGAGTGGCTCCCAAGTATAACACGTGGCACTCAAAATTAAATGGCAGTAGCGTCTTAACTCTTAAATATTTAAGTAGTAGAAAAAACGTGAGTGAATAATCCAAACATGTGCGTGAAAAGAAGTAGTTTAAAGCCACTCAATTTACAAATTTTATGAGATTTGTTTTTAATTTTTTATCGTTCAAAGCAACTTGACTCTAAGCGGAGAGAACCACAAAGTAGCACATGGTCCACAATTAGTTCCCTCCAACGTCATCAAAAGTTAATTATAAACCACAAATTTTATGAGATGAACCAATTAATCCAAAAAGTATTCGATTGGGTCATGTTAAATTGACCAGTGTTTTAGTGTGCTAAGATTAATGTTATTTTATCAATTGTTGGGTTAAATCTTAGTTGTAAGAATCGAATTGGTGATCAAATCGATCAAATTATTGGTTTATTGATTTATTAGTTCAATTGATAAATTACTAGTTGAACTAATAAAATCGGTTCTACGTAAATAAAAAATATAAAATACTAAAAATAGTTATAAACTTAAAAAATTTAAAATACATATCTTCAGTTCTTCACTAACATTTTAAAAACAACCAAGTTTCAAAGTCTAAAGATAATTAATACAAAGATAGATATGAAATTAGTTAGTACTACTACAATAGTATCTTAATTAGACACGATATATGCATAATAGAATAGTTTTTTCAGATTCCACAACTTTTTTACAATGACCCTATGTAGGATCGGTTTTTGCTCTATTATTATTTTTTTGGGTTCCAATTGATGCATCAGGAGTTGATCCTTGTTCTTGCGAAGATGGTGTTTCTGATGGTGTATTCGCGGAAGCCATTCTAAAACAATATGGAGTAGCAAAAGTATAAAACAACAGCAACCCTAAATTTTCTATTTCCTATTCCCTATTCAGCAAGACAGCAACCTTAAATTCACAAAACAAGCATATTCATAGTTTTATACTAAATAATTACTTCAACATCACCTATTTCAACAAGTAGTTATTTCAACAATAGAAATTTCACCTATTCATCCCAGAAATTTCAAGTTTTCGTAATAGATCAAAACAGAACAACATAACAACATTATTCATAACAGCTTCATAATTTTAAGTTTTCAACAAGCATATTCAACAAGCATTAGAAGAACAGAGCAGAACAGAGAAGAACAACATATTCAACTAACCTGTTTAACAGAGCAGAGGATGAAGACAACGGTGACAGCGCGTCAACGACAAATATGAGAGATAGGGACGAAGGTGAGATGAAGCGGAAACGCGGTTCTGTTTTGTTCCTTGAGATTTCAGAATGGGTGTCGTGGTGAGGTCTTCTAAGGTGAGACGAAGAAGACGATGGCGGGCGGCGGTAGCGCGGTGAGTGACAGAGTGAGGTGACGTCGCGAGGTAAGGGGGAGGGTTAGCCGTTGTGGTTACTGGTTAGGGGATTAGGATTGGGAAAACAGGGATTGGGAGGTTATTCGAGTCTCTTTTTTTTTTTAAACCAAAACGACATCGTTTTGGAAAGTGAATTACAAAAAAATTTTTGACCCGGCCGGTTGAATAAAAATCGCCAATTCTCCGATTTTTATCAAAATCGGCCGGTTCAAACTGATTCTCAACAATTTTATTCATTGTTCGATCATATTCATCAACTGGACCGATCAAAGATTCGGTTCATTAATTTTTCGGTCGAATCAACTGGTCCGGCCCGATTCTTACCACTATGGCTTAAATCGGACTAACCCACATGTTATGACTTATGACTCCCATTTACATTTACTTATGAATATTTAATTTTTGTATTAAACATAAATATA
>NC_029792.2:123360797-123362700 GCF_000816755.2 Arachis ipaensis
AAACATAAATATAACTAATCATATTTTTTATATAAAAATAAAAAATTTTATTGTTGTTGTCATGTAAAAGTAATTATATAATTATTATTAAATATATATACATTTCCAATAATATAAAATAATTATTTCTATAATTATGCATAAGATCATATGATTATCCTTTTTTCTAAGATTTGATTTCTATTAATATATTAGTGTATTATGTTATTTTGTGTACTTTTTAATTAGATACCAATTATTAATATTTTAACACTAGTTTTAGATAGGATAATTTTGTCAATATAATTTAAATTTAGATATAACTAAAAAATTAATTATCTTATAAATTACACTAGGAAATACAATTAATCTACACTTTTTAATATTCAGTAACGTAGTGGCTTATTTTTTTTAACAGTGTATGTTAATTCATATTTTTCCATCAGCATAAATTTAATTTTAGAAATATAATTAAACTAAATTTACAGGGTGTTCAAAAAAACTTGCAATAAACGTGTAGTTTCATAGAACGTAATGATGTCGGATTTGGTAGCTAAAATGGATTCTGAATATGGGTGAGAAGCAATTGAAGCATTTGAAGAGATGCAGAGATTGGTGAATACGTATGTAAGCATCACATGTTTTTCATGTTTCAATGGTAAAATCATATTTAAAAATAAAAATATAAAATTTAATTAATAATTTAATAAAATTATAGAGATTGATAAAATAATTTAATTTTTTATTTTGAATAATTATTATAATTTAATTATATAACAAATATATTTTATTTTAACAAATTTTAAAATATTATATATGTCAATGATAATTTTAGCAATATTTGTACACTACACACATCTAACATCTTTAAAGATAGGTGTAGGAGAAAGGTTGTATTTATTTATAGACACTGAAAAAGAAATATAGAAAAATAAAATAATGTTTGACAGATAAAATATAGATAAAAATAATATGTTTAGAGATATTGAATTAGTATATGTTGTGTCTTTTTTTTACAGAAAAATCACAAAGACACTAATAAAAGGCACAATTTATTTTTTATATTTTCTTTTATTATATTTATAAAATTTTTATAATTATATTTTTCATCGTTATGTTTTTTTTTCTAAATTTGTATATGAAAAAAATAAAAATAAATTAAACTTTTATAATTTGTCCTAATTTATCACAAAACAAAATATAAGAATACTAAATTTTAAGGGTGAACACAGATCAGATATGGCCAAAATTTCAATCCGATACACGCTAAAATCATCGGATCGGATTGGATCCCATATCCGTAATTTTTAAGCTTGGATCCAATCCGATCCGATCTGTACATTTGCGGATCAGATCGGATAGGATATCGGATATATCCGCAAAATATAAAAATATTTTTAAAAGGTTATTTTTATTAAAAAATATCAATAAAATTCATTTTTTTATTCTTTAAAATAATATTAAACATATTTTTTTTAAATAATAAATTAAAATAATACAACATATACGATAGTTATTAGTTGAAATAAAACATAAAAAAATATTTACTTATTCATTTCTTTATTTTTGCGGATATGCGAAAATCGACACAAAATCCACAATCTGATCCGATTAGAGTATGGATCGGACCCAATCTGATAGCCTTGCGGATCGGATCCATATCCACAATTTTCGAATTGAATTCGGATAAATACCGCAGATATACGGATTGAATCCAATCCATAAATACCCCTACTAAATTTTGTGTCTTAATATATTATATTTTATTCTCATAGTCCTATTCATCTTATTCTTATAACCAAAGGCAGCTATTCACACATGTATATATCATTTTTTCTGTACCACAGACTTTTTCTAAAATTTAATCGAATATGTTAAAATATATTTTAATTAAAATTATTATTTTTTAAATATTTATTTAATT
>NC_029792.2:123362739-123365691 GCF_000816755.2 Arachis ipaensis
TATATATTTTTTTTAAATTTTTTATATGAAAAAAATAAAAATAAATTAAATTTTTATAATTTATTTTAATTTATCATAAAATAAAATATAAAAATACTAAATTTTATATCTTAATCTATTATGTTTTATTTTTAGTATCATATTTTATTTTATTCTAATAACCAAACGTGTGTCGGTGGATATATATCCGTTTTCCTATCCGGACCACAGATTTTTCCTATATATGAGTAGGCATGATAGAAGTCATAACATAGAATGCAATATTGATAAAGAAATAAAGGATGTGTAGTACTAACACTTCAGTACTTGATTGCTTCAAACCTGATGCAAAATTCAACATGCGTGATCGAAACACTGCAAATTATCATCCAAGTATTTGGAAGGATTATTTCCTTCAATATGCTTCACAATCCATGGTATATATCTCTCTATATTGTTCCTTATACATGCATGCAAATGCAATAATAATCAACTGATATATCTTTTATATGGATATAATGCAGGAATTTGACCATGAAACGAAGGCACAAATTGAAAATCTGAAGAAACAAGTTGTCAAAATGCTTATTGATGCCTCAAAGCCCATTGAAGAAATAGTTGACTTGATTGATTTAATATGTCGTTTGGGCATTCATTATCACTTTGAAAGCGAGATTGATGAATTGCTGCAACAAATTCACAAGAATTATACCAAAAATGGAGAAATAATAAATCTTGATGATAACCTTCGCTTACTTGCTTTACTTTTTAGGTTATTAAGGCAACAAGGATATCACGTTTCACCAAGTATATACCTTATTCTATATTTTTTCGGTTAATTTTATATTTTGGCTTAAAATAACCTTAGTTTAATTTTTGTACAATATCTAGATGTGTTCAACAAATACAAGGATGAGAATGGAAAGTTTAGTGAAAAACTTGTGAAGGATGTGGAGGGATTGCTAGAATTGTATGAAGCATGTCATCTCAGAATTCATGGAGAAGAGATATTAGATGAAGCTTATGCATTCACTTCCACTCAACTTAAATCCATTGCCACCCAATTGAAGCCTTCACTTGCAGCACAAGTCAATTATAGTTTAAAGCAATCTTTACACCGAGGTTTGCCGAGATTGGAGGCACGCCGTTTTATTTCAATATATGAACAAGATCCAACCCATAATCACACTCTCCTCACTCTTGCAAAATTAGATTTTAATTTCCTACAAAACTTGCATCGACAAGAAGTTGGCAACATTACCGAGTAAGCTCTTTAATTTAACCACAAAACCATTCTACTTTGTTAAATAAGTTTTCAAATTCCTATCAAAATAGTCATCTTGGTTAAATGTTTATACTGTTCTACAAAAGTTTAAAAATCAAAATGTTTAGTTTAGATATATATTAAGTGTTAGTTTATTTTATTTTTGTTAAATGTTTATAGTATAAGTTAACTGTTGATATATTTTATAAAAATATTTACGAGACAATAAAAAAATAAATTTCAAGTTATCTCATTTTGTATTTTTTAGCTGTTAAAATATATTAAGATTAATTAGCACTGATTAGAATTATTTAATATATTTAAATATTTATTATATGATATTACGTCTTTATTATTTCGATTCTCTTATCACCTATATCATTCTATATTGATGTAATTATAGATGTTATATGTATAAAATTATAAATATTAAATTAAATAAAATAATTTTGAGTTGTTGTTTCTCTAGTATTATCGAAGTTAAATTTATTTATTTAACTAACCACACCATAATTATAACTAACATTGTTATTGTGTTTTTGTCTTTTAATTTTAGGTGGTGGAAGGAGCTTAATGTTGCTGTAAAACTACCATATGCTCGAGATAGAATTGTAGAATGTTGTAATTGGATTTTGGCGGTTTATTTTGAGCCTCAATATTCTCAAGCTAGGAAAATGTTGATAAAATTGATTGCTCTTATGTCAATTATTGATGATACATATGATGCCTATGGAACTATAGATGAACTAAAACTTTTCACCGAAGCAATTGAAAGGTTGGTTAAAAATTATAAATAGATACTAATTTTTTTATGCTAGGTAGCTGATATTTTGAGTCCAACTAATTGATGGTGGTACAAAACTTGAACCCTGCAACTTCTTAGATGAATATGAGGTGATTATGCTATTTGAGTTATAGTTTGTTGGCGAAAATATCATGGCTTTATTAATTTTAAAAGAGAAAGTCTATGGGACCAGCAATTTTATTGAATTTTGGCCAGCATGTAACCAGCAGAGAAAGGTAAGCCATTGGATGAAATCTCATACCAATCTCACACCATTAAATCATCATTGATGGCTATTTGATGGCTACTAATCATAAAAATTACTGTCCCCCTAGACTTGCTCATTTTAAAATTTGAAAGTTAATTTGGAATTAATGGTCACGAAATTTGTGGATATTGATGGTGAACTTCTAAAGTTGTTCCATGGTGGGATATATTACAGGTGGGATATTAGCTCCTTGGATGATCTTCCAGAATACATGAAATTAATTTATGAGTCTCTCCTCAAAATTTTTGAAGAAGTAGAACGAGAACTTGAAAAACAAGGAAGAGCATATTGCATTAAATATTCCATTAAAGAAGTAAGACCCTTTTTTTTAACCTCTTAAAAATATATTATATTTGTTTTGTGGAGTACATCCATCCAACTCTATAAAATAACAAGTATTATTCATTTTAAATTTGATAACATTTGCAAAATTTATGAGATATATATCATACGACCGATCAAATTTATTCCATTGAGATCTCTTAGAGCCAAACTCCAGTCATAGTGAATCTAAATATCTTTTGAAGAAGAGGCCAAAAATTAAATATTTATATAATTAAATATTATATTATATAATTGATAATATTATTTATTATTATTATTTTTAATAAAATATTATTAATAAGTGTTATATTAAAATAAAAAATTCTACTAAAA